>NC_056748.1:662724593-662857093 GCF_019279795.1 Protopterus annectens
GTTGCCATAAAACGGGCCCCAACCAAAAAGGGGTTCACTACAGGCAACGAGTAAAAGGGTATTTGAGGGGGGCCAGTCATTGTCCATGCTGGTGCGAACAACCTGAGATGTACCTCCCTGGACCACATGGAAAGAGACACAGAGGAGCTCTTACAGCACCCTCTCAAACTCAGGACTCCCACACAGCCTTCATGCTCACACAGGAGAGTATAGATTTCTCTGCAAACACCATCATACTGGGTGACGTCAGCTACCCAAACATAGACTGTGAACATTACACAAGCCACAATACCCAAGCTCTAGGGTTCCCATAGATCAGACATTCTTTAGCTATGGAACAGGTAATCAACCTTCCCACAAGAGGGGCAGATATACTAGACTTGATCATCACAAACATGAGTACAAAATGCTCACCACTGGAAGTATATCCCTCATTGTTGCAATCGAACCATATACTAATCACACTGGAGTACTGAATCCCCCACATATGCAAACCTCGAACACATCGATGTGTGTGTGGGAAATGCCCCTATTAGCAACTGTGACAGTACACTACAGGATGCAAATTCCCCTTTTGAAACACTGATGATGTCAGGACTCTATAACTATATTACCTGAATAAAAGTCCTCCAGTAATTCGTATAGCGCGCTCTGCTAATGCGTCTTTCTCAGGTGTCATAACATAGTTAGGTAGGGGTTTGAATCCTGCAAAGGGAATGTATGTGTGTTAGTATGAGTGGGGTTTGTGTGTGTGCATAATGCTGTGAGTGAAAAGTGCCTTTTGCCAACTGGGAGAACACACTACAGGGTGCACATCCCTCCTCCTACACACAGATGATGTCAGCACCCTCTAAGTACAGCATTAGAAAGGATTTCTCCCACTAATGCAAATAGCACACTCTGCTAATGTGTCTGCCTCTACTGTCATAACACAGTTAGGTAGGGGTTTGAATCTTGCAAATGGAAAGTATGTGTTTTACTGTGGGTGGGGTTAGTGTGTGTGCACAATGGTGGGGGTGGGATGTGGCTTTTGCCAAATGGGGCTATGCACTGCAGGGTGCACATTTCCCTTAACAAGCAGTGATGTTGACAGCACCCTATACAAACAAAACTACAAAAGAGAAGGTGGTGGTACCAATAACACATGTAAGGTAACACTTCTTCAAGTAATGTCCACAAAACGAAGTAGGATAAACGAACAATCCTGTTACTCTATACAAACAACATGACAACAGACAACTGCCAGTACTCAGTATAGTGTTACATGCTACTGTAACACGCACATGTACCAGAATATACCTAGATAGTGTTTTGAAGCCTGAATGTGGCAAGTGTGTGGATGTGGGATGTGTCTGTGTGTGCATTTCCGTATGGGAAACATGTTTGATGTGGCAATCAGGGTACCACAGTACCTGATGCACATTACACCTTTAAACTAATGAGGTTGCCTGCACCCTGTGAGTACAGGTAGAGAGGAGGAAATCGGTCGTAATCAACATAGTGCACTTCTCAAATATGTACCTGTCATGTATCGACAGCTACTCATGTAGGGTAATAAATAATGGGAATGGCAGGTGAGTGTGTGCATGTGTGGGGGTAGCAGGGTGTGTGTAAATGCATGTGTGACAGAATAGATACATATAGCTGAATCTACATAACAGCACATGATGCGCATTCCCATAGTCAATGGTAGCATGTGATGGTGTGCAGCTGGTACACTTTGGTAAGTAGTATGGGTGCAGATAATAATTGAGGACATTCATACAGTTACTGCAGCAGGACTGCTGGGATATACACACAATCATAGTGGAACAGTGAACAGTTACCAACATGTTACTACTTATACACATCTATGTAGTCACCCTGTGCATCAGCAACGTGTTTACCTTTTCCTGCACCAATGTTGTAGTATGCAGGAGGTGGCACAGTGTCATCATATGCACAGGGTGTGGGTTAGGTATGCCCAAGCCAGCCACTGGTAACACCAATTGACATGTGTGTGTATGTGTGTTTGTGAGGGGCAGCAGTACAGGGTGGACCGGTGTTGGTGCAGTGTGTGTGTGTATGTGTTTGCCCTAGGTGTTAGATTTCTGCATGTGTGTAAGCACGCACACAGTCCCACATAATGGCTGCCATGTACAGGGTTTTGTGGACAGACACAGACTGCACCTGTCAGGTCATCCAGATCAGTGTCTGTGGGCACGGACACAGTACCTGTGCCTGGCAGGGGTGCTACGGGCCGTATCCGGTACTAACCCAGACTGGGTACTGTCATCGGAAGCGGGGGTGTGTTGACTGGACACAGTTCCCTGTTGGGACTGTCCAGAGCCACGTGCATGTGGTCTCCTGGGGCGTCCTGATGACAGCACAGACCCAGCATTGCTGGGGCTGGTGCTGGCACTTGAGGTGCGTGAGTGGGCCTGTTGTCGTCCGTGGCCACTGCCAGCTGGTGCTGTTGCTGGCATACGGCCACGTCGACGTCGCAAATGCACACCATCGCCCTGGCCCATGGACATCTGGTTGTGGAGCAGCTGTTGTATGTCCCCACAACGTCTGTCAACGACATCTGTGAAGTTACGGATAGCATTCACAACGTCACGCATGCCATCTGTCATGGCTGTGTGACATGATCTCAGCTCCCTCAGACCCTGTCTGGTGTACCTTTCCATACGTGCCTGTGCCTGCATAACAGTCCAAAACATAGTGGAGGTTGACATACCTCCTTGGGCATGTCGGCCAGAGGCAGTACGGCCACGGATGCTCCCACGAGAACCCATGGGTGACTGTCTGCGTGGTACCATTGGAGGACCCTGCCCATGGCTGCTTTGTGGGGATGCATGTACCACAGGTACCACATTACCCTGATCTATGCCCACTGCATACTGTCCATCACCTAGGGACAATGGTGACAAAGGATGTAACGGCAGGATGACTGTGCGCATTGAAGGGGTTGACAGCTGTGTACTGTCAATTGGCTGACCAATGGCGGACCCAGACACACCTTCCTGCACCATTATAGCCATTTCATCATCATCAGTACCTGGGGCACAAGATTCAGGTTCTCTGCTGCAGGTCACCAGAGCAGCACCAGAACCTACAGGAGGAAAACAGGGAACACAGATTACAGTCTCAACACATATTTGACAGAGATGCACTTCAATACTAATGCACACATTCAGAAATGGACACATGCACTCATGGACACAAACACACATGCACACATGGGCACAGGCACACTCGCACACATGCACACCCCACAGTAAACACACACATCAGTACTGTGTTACACTACTCTTACTATTGTTAAACTGTGTATTGCAGGTATTATTAAACACACTCACCAGCATGTATACTACAGAGTTACACTACTCTTACTAGTATTATAAATTGTTTTTCAGGTAATGTTAAACACACTCACCAGCATGTATGGCCTGCCTCGTTGCTAGATGGGAGGGACCTGGAAATATGAAGAGAGTAATGTCAGTGGGCACAAGTGTGCCATTTGTTTTGCACATGATACAGTACAGTAGTACACTAGTTCCCTTATACACATCAGCTGCTCATAATGTTTGTATCACACATGCACAATTACATATCATGATGACAGATACATACCACATGCACACCTTATGCATGCATGAAGTAACAGTGTACAGAACAGTCATATGTACATACAAGGAGTTAACTCTAATCTCACCCTTACCTCTCTTCAAACAACAACTCAAACTGTACTTCCAAAACCACTGGCTTTGTTCTTGTAGTACTCCAGGCTAACGTCCCTCTCCCCACCCTCTCTTTACCTTTAACCCCTCATTGTGCATAAAAACTAGCTTCTACCCTGTTTCTTTTCCCTTGATGTCCTTCTATGCTCTGACCTACTTCTCCCATCCCTCCCACCTCCTCTTGACTGTCTTCCTTCTTTTCCTCACTTCCCATCTTGACTCCTGCCTCTTCCCTATTATTTTATCTTTCATACTCCTTCTACTTCTCTACCCTTCTGAGCTTTAACTATTATCTATATGGCTTTTGCCTTATTGAATAACCGTTATGTTTTAGGTAGAATTGCTTTGAAACCGACAGTACATTGTGTATGACTTTGAAGTGTTTTAGTTCCTCAAATGTATGTTGATTTAATTAACAAGCTGGTTTATATTTTTATTATTTTGGGTGTCTGTATTAACAACTTGTCTGTCTGCCTTTATTATGTTATGTGTGGAGCTTTTCTCCCCAGGCCTCTACTGAAAATGGACATATATCCAGCTAGACTATCTCGGTCAACAAATGTAAAACTAATAACAATAAATAAATATGGCATCTTACCTGCACGCTCGGTGTCTTGCTGCTGTGTGGATCCAACCTCCATCATGATGCACGACTGATGCTGTTGTTGTTCTGGGGCTGGATCCACAACACTTAGCAGTAGCCCCTCCTGTCTGGTGAGGGGGGATGTGTGGCCACCCCCCCACCTGTGGCAACCTGTTGCCTGCGGATATCTGCAGCACGCTGGTGGACATTTCTAATCAAATCACTGCAGTGATGTCTCACCTGCTCATATGTCCTATCATGCATGCCAGCATCATTTATCCTGCTAACAAGATTTTGCCACAGTGCAGACCTCTCCTGCTGATTCTGGGTGGTGCGTGAGAACAGGATGGCATCGTCACGCACCAGGCTCTGGTGGATCACTTCATCCTCTGCAGCAGAATATGCAGGTTTCCTTTTCGGAGCCATGTTCCCCTGGAAAGGTACACAAACAGGTTATCAGCATAGTATCTCAGCAATACATGGTACACATTCTATACAGGGAGTATTAAATTGTACTTATTACTGCTTGGCTGTAACTTGATTAAAGTGTAGCTATCATTCTAAGTCGTTTGGATTAAGCACTTGGCCTTCAGACCAGTTGTTTTACATTAGGGAGGTTTGTGGCAAGCACTGTGGTGGCAGGACACATATCTTTCATCCTTCAAAGTTGGGAACTGCTGATTGAGAGCCCAGTGTCCAAGTGTATTAGTTCTGGTATAGGCAGTTGGCCTTCAGGCCAGTTATTTAACATTAACAAGGTTTGTGGTCTGCACTCTTGTGTGAGAATAGGCTGTACTCTGCCATTCATAGCTGGGAACTTCTGGTTTCAGGTTTATAGTGCCTGCATATTTGAGCTGTATCTTACTGACATTGGTACACCTTGTTTGCTGTAGCAAACACTACATCCAAGCCTCCTGAATCTAGCTTTGTTTATATGCTTGTTATTTGTTAGCTTGTTATTTCACTGGTACGCTACTTCCACATTATACACAGCTTCTCAGCACTTCTGTGACTCACTACTGATATCTGCATTGCTTACTGTACGTATTTCCATGTTACACATGACAGCAAGTGACTGCTTGTCATTGCTGCATTTACTTAATTGTAACACATTGCACTTAAGTTACCTGGCACTTGCTCACTGAAGCTATTATATCAGTCAGCAGTAGTAGGTAATATCAGTACACCCTCACTCCCCACTGGACCTTGTTTTCAATTATTACAGAATTCACAATAGTATTCTAGCATGTCCAAAGGTCAGTTGTCAGTCTCCTCCCCAGTCCAGCTGGTGAGTGTGGTAATCCAGAGGCAATGTTATAACAGCTGCATGTACACAGACAACCCCCTCCTCCTAACAACAAATTCAAACACATGTGAGTGATGCAACCATATACCAAACTGGAGGCTAGGCTCTCTCTACTCAATACTGCCATAACCAGTCAGGTGGAGAAGGAAACCACACTCACTACACTTCCAGTCTCACATAGACCTACCACGACAGCAAAACTAACACATGATCACACATGAACATACTCGTAGGCTCAGACTACAGGTTTGCCTATGCAGCAGAGACCTCCAAAGCAGACATCCAAGCAACCACTACCACGGAAACAAACACGTGCAACACATATCTCACAAAGCCAATGTGCTGAACACTCACAGCCCTTAACAGTAAACAACACACCTCATACACCTGTACTAGGTGCCTCTATCATCAGGCACACTGACATCACGTTCACTAGGCTTAACGAGGTGAGGGTCACAGTGTGCAGCCTGTCGGGCACTACGACCCACCACATAACACAAACATTCAAGTAACTCCAAGGCAAGTACAGGTATGACTCACTCAATGTCCATGCTGGTGTGAATGACCTGACACATACCTCCCTGGACTACATGACATGAGACAGTAAGGAGCTCTCTGAGCATGTAGCCCAAGACAGTATGACCCTGACCTTGAGTAGCATCTTACCCTCACCAAGAATGATGCCACAATATCAAGGCACGATGATCCCTTCCAACAATTGACTGACGTACTGGTGTCATTCACAGGTGAGCCAATGCCTGTCATCTTGGGGTGGTATGCTGTACAAGCCACAATGCTTTGCTAGGGACAGCTTGCACCTGTCACCCCTGGCCTATTGGATTTTGGCAGAGGCTCTTGCTACACCCATAGTGCCTTTATTAGGCAAGGCTCATAAGGCAAACCCACATCCATGTATCACAAAGGATGAGGAAGTAAGAGTGATGCTACTCAACACCAGAAGTCTAGACCTCAGGATACACGCACTCAAAACCCTACTTAGCATTATGGACATCGATATCTGTGCAGTAACATAAACCTGTTTCAGGTTTCCCAGGAGCACACCAGCACTACCAAGTTATACCTGTTACCATTCTTGTCGGCCCCAACACTTGGACCAGACAACAAAGGAGGGGGAGTATCAATATTCAACGCAGATTCCCACACCTCCACATTGGTGGCAAAGTACCACATAGGTGTTAGGCCATTGAGTACAGAAGACGTAATTGGGGACCTGGGGAACAAACTTGAAAGCAATCTGTCATTTGTCAACCACATGGCCAGCGTGGATTGAAAGACATGTTATATACCCAGCTAATCATGAGGGATTCACATGTACGGCAGGGGAGGTCATTGTGCCTCTTTACTCATCCATCATCAGGCCTATAATTGCGTACAATGCACCTTTTGGGATGTACCTAACCAGACACCTACAGCAACTGGTAAAGGCCAACAGTACCTCATCAAGAGGATCAAAGGGCTCAAACAGATGCCATATGCTGCCCAGTTAAAGGAAATCCAGCTGGACTCAGTGGCATACTGCCTGTTCAGAGGCAATCTGTGCCTGCCATATACAGCCATGTCCAACCCAGAAGTAATGAACATGCTGCACCTCAGGAAATCAAAGTCCCATACAGCCACACGCTCAGGAGACCTGAGCCTCAGCACTGACATAAATAGGACATGCTGGAGGGGCATATTCCTAACCCAGAGGCTCCCTTCCCTCTGTAATGAACTCACACTACAGGTTAGGCAGAGTCCCTCATTGACTCTCTTCCATAGGAATCTGGATGAGTGGATGGAGATCATAGTTGTACCCTGGGTATCACTTCTATGTCACTGTTAGACAGAGGCACAGTATACTAACGTCGGACAAGGGCATAGCAGCATAAATTGTAATTGGGTGGTGAAAGACAAACACATTCTACTAGGCTTATCAATGCCCTAGGGCAAATAGCCTAGTATGAACCTATGAACCTATGTGTACTGCTATAGTACTTCTGCCATATGTTGCATGTGTGTGTGTTGTGGGGGATGCACAGGTAATGGCCAGATATTTCTGCACAGGCGACATGTCTGAAACACTCTGGGTGTTCATCCCTACATACTGGATGTGTGTTGCCATCCAACCCTGTGATGTGGACACACATTACTCAGCCTGGATATACATATCCCAACAACACCACAAGCACAGTACACTACCTTGCTATGTATGCATGTAATTACACAGTTATTCACTAGTTAGGACTGTGATGCTATCCATGCAGCCCAATGGGCCAGTGGAAGCCACAACACACACTGCTGGCCCCTTTGCAAAAGCTTACCACAGACATCCCACATAGTGCATGTACTGTGCACACACATATCTAACCCAGACCATATTCACACCACTTATTTATCCTGTCCAGTGGATTACAGATACAGGCACATTGTATAACAATAGCAGGAGGCTACTGCAGCACAGGGCAGATTCACATGAAGGCAAGGCATCTGTGGTCATCAGTGTTAAGATGCTTCACATTCACCAAATGCACAGATATTGGCAACATTGTTGCAGACAGTTTAGGTGCAGGTACCTCCCCCCCATTCTTCTACACAAGTGGAATTAGTTATTACAGATGACTGTAATCTCCCTATCCTCTCACATGTCCAGGTGAGGGCCACCCTCAACATTGCAGAACACATAGCATCACTGTTACGAAATGGTATCCCTGGATGTGTGCTACGTTTACCCCTGGAGGACATAGCACCACAATACAGACTGATATTAATCCCTGGCCATACTACAGGATATGTACCTGAGCAGTGCCATACATACACAGTGGTCCCACACCAATGAGGAGTAACCTCTACTGACCCTGGTAACTACTGCATCATATGCACAACTGGCCTTGTGTTCTAAGCTATGGAAGTTTTAAGTATGGGCAACATGTACAGCAATATTACATATGTATATATTTCAGGACTATGTACACACCACCTATCTCATGGACATACCTATAGATAGTGAACTATGATACATTTGGAGGTGTCACAGTAAACACAGCATTAACCTGCTACTTTGCATTACCTGTGTTTGTGGCAGCTGTTGCTGTGTCAGTGGTGCTGTTTGCTGCTTGCTGTTTGCTGCTGCTGCTGCTGGTTTTGCTGCTGGCTGTCTGTATATTTTTTTTCTCTCTCTGTCTCTCTCTCTCTCTTTCTCAGTAGGTTTTGTGCAATGACTGTATTGCATGTGTGGAGTGTGGGTACTGGATGCTTTTGTAGGTATCTACATAGGTCCATGTGATGGCCTCTGCACCAATTGTAAGGCAGCATTGGCTAATTGCATACAGCCAGTTGTGTACTGATTGCATGTCTCACTGTGATTTCAGGACAGTGCTATAAAAGGGTATGTGAGATAGGCGTTGCCCTTTCAGATTGTAAAGGCGTGGACCATGCTGGTATGCTGTTGACAGTGTTCTGTGAGTGTGAAGGTTAGTACATCTCTCATGCTTCATGCTGTGTTGTGAATTCAGGTTGCTGCATTTCTCTCGCCTGTTCCCTGTAGTGAGTGTGTATGCATACTGACACCTACGACTATATTTCATATGTATTGCTATATATACATATGTGTACATATACATACTTTCATATATGTACATTAGCTGACAATATTGGGTACAAGCTAACACTTTGCAGGGCTGTTTCTGTTAACACTACACTAGTATGGGAATCCAGTAATTGGGACAGTAAAAGTCTGCCTGACATGCTTTGGGTAGTACACATACTATATTGCCTTTATCTTCATTCCTACTATTACATGTTCCACTTATTTAGCACTATATTCCTGTATGACAGTCATGGCTTACTGGTAGGTCATACAGACTAGTGTTACAATGGTCTTGTGGTAGGGCCTACTAGTATGCTTATATTTTGCTTTCAAATTGAGTATAGGGCCTATCAATCAGAGTGCTGGGGGCACCTTTAAGCAGTTAAAGGGGTTAGTAGGTGTCACAGGAGTCAGGCTGTGTTGCAGATTCTGGTTGCTGCATTTATCTTCACTGTTTCCTGTAGTGAGTGTGTATAGATACTGACACCTACCACTATATATATATATATATATATATATATATATATATATATATATATATATATATTTATATGTATGTATGTGTACATCTACATACTTTCATATATGTACATTACCTTACATTATTATGTACAAGCTAACAATTAGCAGGGCTGTTACTGTTAACACTAAACTAGTATGGGAATATAGTCGTTCAGGCATTACAAATCTACCTGACATGCTTTGGGTAGTACACATCCTATATTACCTTTATATTGATTCCTACTATTACATGTAATATTTATTTCAGCACTATGTTCTTGTATGAGAGTCATGGCTTAGTGGTAGGTCATACAGACTAGTGTTACCAAGGTCCTGGGTTTGGAACTGACAGTAGGAATATTTTTTCTTTCAAACTGAGTATAGGACCTGTCAATCAAAGTGCTGAAGGCACCTTTGCACAGTTAAAAGGGTTATTAAGTCTCACAGGAGTCAGGCTGTGTTGTAGATTGTGGTTGCTGCATTTATTTTCACTGTTTCCTGTAGTGAGTGTGTGTGAATACTGACACCTACCACTATATTTCACATGTATTAATATATATATATATATATATATATATATATATATATATATATATATATATATATGTATGTATGTATATATGTGTACATATAATACTTTCATATATGAACATTACCTCACATTATTATGTACAAGCTAACAATTAGCAGGGCTGTTTCCGTGAACACTAAACTAGTGTGGGAATCCAGTAATTCAGGCATTAAAATCTACCTGACATGCTTTGGGTAGTACACATCCTATATTACCTTTATATTGATTCCTACTATTACATGTTATATTTATTTTAGCACTATGTTCTTGTATGAGAGTCATGGCTTAGTGGTAGGTCATACAGACTAGTGTTACCAGGGTCCTGGGTTCAAGACTGACAGTGGGAATTTATTTTTCTTTCGAAATGAGTACAGGACCTGTCAATCAAAAGTGCCAAAGGCACTTTTAAGCACTTAAAACCAGGTCTGCGCTCATTTGCGTGGAGCTCACGCATGCGCACTGGCGGTTAGCTCCGCGCACACAAGCGCACACCCGCGCTATTTTCTTTGAAAGAAAAGAAAAAGGGGTGACAGGAAAGTGGTGAAAAAGGGGTCACAAAGAGGGTAAGACAGTAGGGAAACAAGCTTGGTATTTGCAGGAAGGATGTAGGTGAGACCCATAGCTGCCCATGTCTTTCTCAGCAACAGCTGTGCATTTGTATGCAATTTGGTGTGACATTTGGAACCTTCCACCCCTGAGAGAGGTGTCAGGACAACATTAATACCTGTTGTACAGCCAATTGTAATTAACAGTTTCGATGTCCAGCGGACATGTGTGCAACATGGACAGCTATGTATGGGGCGTAATTTTTTTGTGGGTACAGAGTGCCCTTTTTTTTTTTTTATCAGGTGAGAGTGGTATGTCAGGTGAGGTAGTCGGTATAGCTGGGGAGGTAGGTTGGGTAGGTTAACAGACAAGACAGACAAGACGCATACAGGGGCGGTGTATGACACATGTGGGGGGGTTACACAATTGACAGGGACGGAGGTTGGGATATCCAAGGCACATGAGCCCACAGATGGCAACAGTGGAACTGATATCCCCACCCATAGGCAGTTGCCACTGTTCCTTCACAGCCCAGGACGGGGCTGTGCTGGGGGCTGTTCTGGCGGGACAACGGGCGAGCCCGTAAGCTGTGCCACCCGGGCCTCAAGCTGGCGTAGGGACCCAAGAACAGAGTCTTGGATCTCCCTTGGCACCACAGACTGGACACCTTGGAGGGTGAGTGGACATACTCCTCTGGCCACGCTTGCAGAGGGGGGACGGGACCCATCCCCTGCAGCGCTTCCACCCGAAGGTGGCACAGGGCCACCAGAGGAGGGTCCGGCCTGGGCACTAGTGCCAGGTGCACTCGCCAGCTGAGGTGGGAGAGGTGGGTCCGCTGGGACCTGCCTTCCCAAGCATTCTAGGTTTGTGTGTATGTTATGTTAGTTTGGGTTAGTGGCATATTATTCCATTCAAATTAGTTGTAACAGCATGCATTGGTATTCCCATTAAACAAACACCCAGATATTAACACCATTGAACAACGGGCATATCAATATCACATGCATTATTTGAACAGAAATACACAATCGAACAACATGCAGGGTTGATTAATGGCAACAGGCCATCAGGTTTGCAGGTATGACCAGGGCACATGCAACAACAGACATGCATATATTTTTGAAACAGGACAAATGTCCATGGTTAATGAAATGTTCACATACCAATATTTAGTGTTTTTTTAATTTGCAATTATAGGGTGGGGTGGAGAAAGAAAATGATGACACATTCATAAATTATACATTGATATACATTTGTAATAGAAACACAATTAACCTGTGGGTGATACTTTCCAAATGATTCTTACTTGACTGTCATGCTAGACCTGTTACAGATACGTCACTATCCTAGTTATTTTGAATTTGATCAGATACATCATCCTGCTACACTTTGATGACAGAGCAGGGGACAACTATGGATGTTTAGTATGTCAGACAATCATTCATTCTATCTGCAAATTGCTGGCTGTGATCATCATATACAGATTTTGGCCTGAACATTCAAGAGTCAGACACACTGAAATCAGTTTGGGATGTTAAGTTTTAATTCCCACATGCATTTAGTTCTGTAGAACCACACTGCAGCTTATATATTCAGGTGTTATTACTACGTTATTCATTGATACATGACCCTTTCTGTCACTCTCACACATCCTGCAATTTCACAGTTCAGGTTGGTACTTCTAGGCTTTGTTCACATATTAGACCTGTGGGGATTCCAACACTTTCCAGCAGCCTCACTTCTGTCATGATTCAGCATTTCAACAGGGGATATATCTCACATGTGATTACCTCAGATTCTGAAGCTGTACTCTTGAGACTACTGCAGGTTATACTACATTTAATTAATGGTGGGACATCTGTATTACAGCACTATTTATTTCTATCACTTATATTTCCAGTTTCACTTGCATACTGATGAACTTGTTGCAGCCATACCTGCAGACTTTTACTTGCTGCTTGCACATTCTATTACTTTTAATCAATACACTGCAGTGTTCTGCTATGTGCTACACTATAATATTTATTTACAAGTACTAGGTGGGGTTACTAACCTGCATGGTGGCACAGCCGCACCAGCCTGCGGTCATGTGCCATTCGATTCGCAGAGCGGACACCTGCAGCTGTAATACAAAACAAGTAATATTGGAATACACATCTCCTTGGTATCAGCTAGTTGAATTCCTTACATACATAAGTAAAATGTAACTTACTCAGTAGTGGGGCGTTGGGCATATCCCAGGCCTCCTGGATCCATTGGGTCAACTGGTCTTGCTTACGCCGCTTCAGGTCCGCATGGTGGTGACGGACCTGCTCACCAGTGCGTGGAATGCCAGTAGCACTGGTCAGATCATGAGCCAACTGGTCCCATGCCTCCGCCCTGTACGCTCCCCATGAGACCTGGCCCTGCATGAGTTGGGCCTCATGATGGTGAACTAGGAGCCAGACCATGTATCTGGACTCCTCAACGCCCCACCGCTGTGCTCGAAAGCAATGTCCCTCCCCTACTCCACTCATTCTGCCTGCAGGTCTATTCTACAATCATTTATGCTGTGTATTCCCGCCTATGGGGCTTATATATGCCGATTTTCCCGCACATTTCTATGATTGGCCAGTTTAGAATTGTATCTACTTCACAGAAACTGCTTTATCATGCTCCATTTTGGCTTACATCCTATATATATGCTATTTCTGCCATTCTAAGTACTGCTGTCATGGCTTGGTGGTTTAGTACCTTGACTCTAGTGCATGGTATCCTGGGTTCGAGTCTGACCACTGAATTTTAAATTTTATGACTGTCTAGAATTGACTTCAGGACCTGTCAATCAAACATGCCAAAAGCACATTTAAGCACTTTAAAACCTGGTCTGCGCTTGTTTGCGCGGAGCTCACGCATGCGCACCGCCGGTTAGCTTGTGGGCGCGTTGCGCAAATGGTGTGCGCTGGGTTACACCTTAATTGGCTAGTAACACATATGTTAAACTAAGCACAGCTAGCTGCACACAGTTTGAGCCTGTTAAACCAGTCCTTAGCTACGGGCAAGCAGTTTGCAGTTTGTGAAACACTACTTAGAATAAACTTGGCGTTAAGGTTTTGTCTTTTGCCGAGTATTTACTTTCGTAACAGTTCGCTTTTTATTGGTGTAGGCTGCTTTTGGTTGTTGGCTGTTTATACACGTACAGCTTGGATTTCGTGAAGGACTTGCACTATGAGGAGTCTGCATACTTGTCTTTCAACTGTTTTTGTGTTTGCCGTTTTAAACACTACTTAGCTACGGGCACTCTGTCTCACTGCAGTTTAGCTATCAGTACATTTCTACATATTTTTATTATTGTATTACTTGAAAACATATGCTCCATTTCATTCCATTTTACAAAAGGAAATACTTTTACAGTTGTACAATACTGTCAGGGGCCTTTTTAGTGCTTATTTACAAAAAAAAAAAAGGTTGTTGTCTGGGCTCGAACCTTGCCTGCCTGCTCTCAAGCCGACAACTCTACCGCTATGCTATTACTTCTTGGCTTACTTTGCATATTTAGTTCTTATATCCTTTTCCACTGATTGCTAACTGCAGTTGCGCTAGTAGCACACCCGCGCACACAGTAGCAAACATTTACGGGGTTTTAAAAAAAATAAAACAGTTTTTATTTTCATTTTATAACATCTGTTCACTCTTTACATTGCTGGTCTGTGGGGCATGTGTTGTGTAGTGTGTTTATTCACATTTCCATGGCCTTTCTCGTGGCTGTTTACTTTCAGCCATTATAGACTTCCGGGGGCGTGTCCGCTTGCAGGGCTTAGCCAACGGACACGCCCCCTACTGTCTTACTCGGTCCGTGTAAGAGTTACAGTGTGATTCAGCATGCCTCATGCACCTCATGCATATGCATGACATGCTGACATCACACCGTTTAACTGCAGCCTCCGTGTAAGAGTTATAACTCTTACACGGAGGCTTCCTGAATCTGGCCCAATGACTAACTATACAGAGTGGTATACATCATTTACCGACTACTTTTAAAACAGCATTCATTAAAAAAATTGTTTATACAGTGTAAGACCAGCAAAATTTAAAAATCTTTTAGATGTTTCAGAAAAGGACATTGTGCAATAGGAATACCTTTCTTATTGTATACAGACAGGCGTGACATATTTAAAACAGGATGACTTTAAAGAATCTGTTTACAAAATATGCCTGAAGCAAGAGGTGTTCTTCAGAACTGCACAACTTTTGCACCACTATCAACATTTGATTCATGCTAAAGTGATCAGAACAGTGATTAGAAGCTAGTTTATAAAACTTTCTTTTTTTTTTTTTGGTTAATCTATTTTTTGATACACTTTGTACGTAGTGCAGCATTGTTGCTACATTACAGCAATGTGGTATAAAAAACAGCTACCAAAATGTTCTGGAAACAAAATTGTACAGCAGTAGTTTGTGTGTGAGATGAAGTACATGGTTTGTGAACAGAGTGTACTGACTGTGTTCCAAGTATTATTTTATGATCCTGACAAGTCAGAATTTTCTGTGTAGATTTACTTGGTAGTACATGATGACTCAAACTGTTGTGAGGAAATAGACAATGGTAAGATAAAGGCAGGGCCTTGGCAGGTGGTTATGGCGAAATTCCTCAAGTCTCAATTACCTGAAGAAAAATACACTGGGGAGCATAATGTTGATCACTGTTTTACACAGGAAATTATTGCCAGTGTGATTTCTAAGTGTGTAAACACGATTTCCTTCTTTTAGGATATTTCTCCCTTCTTCAAGTTGGTGTGGCAATAGAGATAGTATATATAAATTTGGTTGTGTGTGGGCTTACACCCACATTACGGTTTAGGGGGATTTGCCTCCTGCATAAAATGCCTGAAGTTAACTCTTTTACCCTTCTGTGTTTTGGACATTATTTTTCACCTTTTCCAGTGTTTGGGGTTGTGCAGTTTGATGAGTCACAGGAGAACCAATAAAGGCATGCTGTTTCCAGCAAACTAAACATTAATGCGTGCTGTGAGCATACTTGGCTACACCACTGAAAACTGCAGAATCAGTTGACAGTTCAGATGGAAGAGAGAATACATGCAAAACGTTTCTTTCAAAAAGAGAACATATACACAGAGCTCCATGTACCACCACTTTAGAAGAAGTAACAGTCAGGTGAAATATACACATTCAAGAGATTTTTCCTATCTTCTAATTTTTAAAAAAACAATAAATCATTCTAGCACTTCAGCACAATTTAATTAATCAAGTTGGTGCAACAATGCTTAGCCAAAAATGTTTTGCTAAATACTGAGGACTCTAAAATGACTCCTGAGCACTAATGCCTGAACCTGTGGACTGAACTCTCAATCTCCTTTTGTGAATGACCCCCCTCCCACACACACACACACACACACACACACACACACACACACACACACACACACACACACACACACACACACACACTCACACACACACACACACACACACACACACACACACACACACACACACACACACACACACACACACACACACACACACACACACACACATCCACACACACACACACACACACACACACACACACACACACACACACACACACACACACACACACACACACACACACACACACACACACACACACACACACACACACACACACACACACACACACACACACACACACACACACACACACACACACACACACACACACACACATCCTTTGACTAACCAATTCCAAAGTCGTCACTACAGGGTAAGTTATATTTGTATGCAGGAATTATTCTGGACTCTCATCATTTTTCAATGATAACATTTTTGGCAAACTTGGACCCTGCAGTTTCTCATGGTCCTTATTTTCTAATCATGATGATTTGGACCAGAGGAGTAACATTGTCCCATGTCTCTTTTCACAAGATTATGTATAACACAATGCTGTGGTCAAGTCTTATAATGACCTATCAAGCCCAGTCATAAAGTAAAGAGGCAGTTTCTCCTTGTGCTTACCACATGCAGGATATCCTACCAGCAGAATATGACAGAGATCTGCTATCAAGGAGAACATGAATCTATTTCCAAATCCACAGTCCAAGCACCTTCACAAAGACACCATTCAGAAAAATCTGACCTCAGGCTACCCACTTTTGTTCTTTTGCAAACAAGGAGAGGACCATCTTTTGATCTTTCATAAACTAGTGTACAGTGGCCAGAAATTATTATAGTGATATGGCACAACCTAATAAATGTTCCTAAATAGCATTTTTACTTATCGCAACTACGGGCTGAGTTGTGCTAAGTAGGTCTCAGTCATGTGCACTGCAACGAGAACCTAAAGCACACTGAGCATGCATGGGTAGATCAATGACCCCTTTGGGGATGTGAGGAAAAGTAGTTTACTTTTGTTCTAATGGAGCAAAACTGATATAGTTTTGCAACATGCTCCTACTGTACACATGCCATGCAAGAGTTCAAACCTAAACACAACTCTGCCATCCCAACAATACAAGTGCTACATAATGGTGACACTATGACAGATCATACTAACAAGTTTCCTTAGGGTATATGTCACATGTCAAAAGTGAGTGGGCAAGACTACAAGACGCCTGACATAGTTTTCTGGTGAACAGTTGTCACTTCCAAAGGCAGTGAGTTTGGCAGAGCTTGCCAGTGGTGCAGCAAAGAAAGCATGATCTTTGGGGACTCTTGGGAGGATTTCCATTATAAAGTAGATGACACTGACATACCCTGCTCTGAGTAAACAGTGCAGATACCACTATATCAACCCAAACTGGGACCATAGGATCATAATGGGCCTGGGGTCTTACAAACCTAGCCAAGAGTTTATCCCCAACAAAGAAATATCAGTCAGCATCTGTCACCCCTATCATTGAGGAACACGGGTGGAAGCCCTGGGAAAAAATTTGTGGTTTCCCATCTACTTATCAAGGTTGTGCTTGAAGAGGGTCAGCGAGGTACACTGTTTGACATGTATGGGAAGTCTATTCCAGAGATGGGGCAGCCTCTGGGAGACAAACCTGTCTCTCCAGCAGGTTTTGTTGATCTTGCATATTAGATTCAGGCCTTTTGAGCAGGTAATGCATAAGAAGTTAAGACTTACAGGCATGAAGCATCTCTAGTAGGGCAGGTTCCGAGATTGCCTTGTAGGCGGGACACAGATCACCTTTGAGCAATCTGTATGATACTGAGTAGAGTGACAGTGATTTGAGCCTGTCTGCATAGAACAGGTGTTGGAGGCCACATATTCTCTTTGTGAGGTATTTCTGTGGCTTTTCCAGTTGGTGCAGGTATTTGGAGAGGTAAATACCAAATGGGGCGTTATACTCAATTATTGGTCTAATGAGGGAGGAGTACAGAGAAATAATAACCTCTTTTTTTTCTGGATGCAATCCCTTTACTTATGAGATGAACCAAGTAAAAGGCTTTTCTGACCACTGCCACTACATGATGGTTGAATGTGAGATTGTTGTCAACCTCTCTCAGGTCTCTCACCACAGGTTGTGTGCTTAGGGGGTTACCGTTGATGTGGTAATCAATAGGGACATGTTTTTGCCGAATGGTATGATAATACATTTTTCTGCATTTAACTTAAGGCCATGGCTTTGGCACCAGTCATTTGTTGCTGTGAGACCCTATTGCAGTATTTTAACATCACCTGGGAAGTCAATGACAGAACCTAACTTACAGTCATCCACAAACTTGTCAGCCACAGGCCTTTGGTCTTTGTCTGGACCACTAAGAAGTAGAGAGTCCCGGGACAGATTCCTGGGGAACGCCACTAGTGACAGGTCTGCTGTCAGAGGTGGAAGCACCTATTTTGACCTTGTGAGTCCTATCGGTGAGCCAGATGGTGACCCACCTGATGAGATCGGGATTTAAGCCAAGTTGTGTTAGCTTTTCGATGATGCCAGAGTGGAGATTGTGTCAAAGGCTTTGGCGAAGTCAAGGTAAGCTGTATGTACTGACTTTCCTTATTCCAGGGCCTTGGTGACAGTCTCAAAGAAGCCAACCAGGTTCAACAAGCAAGATCTCCCCTTGTTGAATCCAAACTGGTGGGAGCAAGTGCTTGGAGACTGCCTATGTCCTTGTTTATGAGATCCATAATAATATTTATTGGAAAGACTCACCCAGACTCTGCTACACTTTGCTGTGAGGGAAAGGTTGGTTTGCTTTTTATTTGTTGTATTTTATATTAGTTTACTGCCTTTTTATATTATGAGTGCTGTAATTTGTTTTCTTTATCTTGTGTTTTGCTTGTGTTCTGCTTTTAACTGCATATTAAAACTTCAAAAGACCCCACAGCTCTGTCTCTTGTGAGTCAGGCAGAAATTTTTCCCCACCCTGTCACTGTTGTGTTCTTAAATACCACTGTCTTTCTAGTTGCCTACCTCTTATGTTAATTTGACCATATATCTCATTTCTTCTCTGCTTTCACTGGCTTGTGTGAGTAAGCACTAAATAATCATTTTGTGAAATCACCCCCTTCAACCATTTACATTTACTGGCCATTCTACTGTATTCCATAGTACCGGAATACAAAAGTGATCACCCCCTTTCAATCTATCTTGCTGTTTTAAAAATAGTGACTCTTCACTAAAACTTAATTTTTTAGACAGGAAAAACTTAAGTTACCTACTTTCACATCTAACTTCTCTAGTGCACACTGCAGTGTTTATTTTTATTTTATTTTTATTTATTTTACATTTGTTAACCGGGGTAGTCCGACTGGACACAGGTCCATTTTCAGCGGAGGCCCGGGAAGAAAAGCTCCACATGTGGATAGTTACATAAGAGTTAAACAGTAGCAGTTTTATACAGTCACATATAGATTCCAGTACAGAATTATAGGATTATATGTGTTTAGGATAAACCATTTTTTTTCATCTTACCTTTAAGCATCCCTGAGACTAGCACTTGCTCTAATACCTGCTGGAAAGCACTAGGAAGCCTTAAACTGATACACGCACTCAACTCTCCTTATTAATAAGGAGAAATTAATCATAGGCACTAAACAGCCTATAATTTCAAAGTACCTTGCTAAGGTAAGGGAGAACAGCTCCTGTACTTTTCAAAAAAAAGCACCAAACCAGGCATGTCCAAGGGTCAGCTTCCATTGATTTCTCCTGTCCACCTGGTGAATCTGGGCATACTGGGGCTATGCAGCAATTGCCTCATGTACACAGACATCCCTCTCCTCCTACCACCCAACAACTACAACCTGTGAGAGATGCACTTACATAGCCAAACTGGAAGCAAAGCTCTCTCCACCCAAAACTGTGTTAGACAGTCAAGAGGAGAAGGTTAACACCCACACTACACCTCAAGCAACACATAGCCCTTCTAAACTCACACCAGTACCCACACATAGCAACACTAAATCCACATATGCGGAGGCCCTTAACTGTAACCTGCACAAAAAAACAAGGAGCTCCAAAGCTGAAATGCAAACAAACACCAATCACAACCAAAGTGTCACATAGCTCACAACACCAGTGTGCCACCCAGCAACAGCCCCTAAGGCAAGACAACGTACCTAACACTTTAGTCAGAGGTGACTCTATAGTCAGGCACACTGATGTCCCACTCACCAGGCTGAACAAGGAGAAAATTACAGTGAGCTGCCTGTTGGGTGCCAGGATCCGCCACATAACTCATGCACTCAAGTCACTCCACAACAAGTACAAATATGACTCTGTCATTGTCCATGTTGGAGTGAATGACTTGAGATGTACCTCCCTGGACTACATGAAAAGAGACATGGAAGAGCTCTCAGATCACGTGGCCCAGGCCGGTATGACCCTAGCCCTGAGTAACATCCTGCCTTCACCCAGAATGATACCACAATATAAGGACAAAATGACTGACTTCAACACTTGGCTAAGCTTCTGGTGTCATTCAAAGGGGATCCAGTATCTGTCTGCCTGGGACGACATAATCGACAGACCACGATGCTTTGCCAGAGATGGTCTGCACCTGTCGCCCCTGGGATTCAGGTTACTGGCAAAGGCTCTTGCCACCCCTATAGTGCCTTTTTTAGGCAAAGTTCAAAGGACAAAACCATCACCATAACAAGTACAAGCATGCAAAATCTGAAGGTAATGCTGCTCAACGCTTGAAGTCTAAACCTCAAAATGCACTCTCTCGAGGCACTCCTAAAAATGGAGAACATCTATATCTGTGCAGCAACTGAGACCTGGTTCAAGGCTCCAGAGAGCACAGCTGCAATACCAGGCTACAACTCTTACCACACTTTTCGGCCACCAAACCAGGATCGAAAAACTAAAGGTGGAGGAGTGTCCATATTCACCAAGGAAATTCACACCACCAGGTTAGTTGCCCAACACAATGCATCTGAAATTCTCCAGGTGCAACTAACACTAGGTAAGACTGCAATCCAAAATGTAGCTTGCTACAGATCCCCCACCATTCCCCAAGATTCTCACTACACCTTTCTAAACATACTGGAAAATATTAATATACAACCAAACACCCTAATACTGGGTGATTTCAACTACCTTGTCATTAACTGGGAAAACTACTCATGTACCAACACTTTTGCCCAACGGTTCTTGAAATTCATAAATTCCAACTCCCTGGATCAACTAATCCATAGTCCCACCAGGGGCTCCAATATCCTAGACCTGGTCATTACCAACATGGAAAATTGATGCTCCACACCTATGGTCACCCCCTCGTGGGTCAGGTCAGACCATAAGCTAATCACCCTTAACATCCACATCCCACCCCCAGTAAGGAAACTTCCATAAAAAACTTCTCCAAAGCCAGCTTCATGCTACTCAAGTCAGAAGTTACTTCATGACACCCATGCAGACGGGAACTGAAAGTTTGACTGCTGAGTCCTACACTAAGGCACTGTACAAGCACATCCACTCATGCATGAATCGTGTCATGCCAAATAGAACCAAGATGCTATCCACCAAAAAAAGGAAGCCAATCTGGTGGTCCCCTGCCATAAACAAACTTTACAACAAAAGGAAGAAACTGTTGCAGAAAAGAGGAAAATCCCAGGATGCAAAAAACTCCCTTACCAGCCTGAGTAAGAAGCTGAGATCCCTCATAAAATCCTCCAAAGCTAGTTATGAAAATAAAATTGCCAAAGATTCCAAAGACAACTACAAGGCATTCTATAACTATGTCAAGAATCTAAATGGCAATGCTCAGATATGCTCTGAGCTACAACAGAATGGCATTAAATATACTGATCCCAAGGATACTGCCAATATCCTGGCAAATCGATTCAGTGCCAACTTCACCCCCTCTCACCCCCTAAATGGCCCATCTCAATACTGGAAGATTGCCAAATTCCGGTAATAACAGCCACACAGGTAAAAAATGCACACTCCAAAGCTAAGAATACAGCATCTATGGGACCAGATGACATCCCGGGTTGTGTACTACATGAACTACAAAATGAACTGGCACCTCACCTAAGTGTCATGTTTAATCATACCCCCACCTCAGGCTTCATGCCCACTGAGTGGTGCACAGCTACAGTTATTCCCCTCCCCAAGGGGGGATCCACCTTGGATCCCGGGAACTACTGCCTCATCAGTCTGATGAGCCTGATCTGCAAGGCCATGGAACGTATTATCATGGAACTTATAAACAAAGACATTGGCAATCTTAAAACACTGGACCCCACCCAGTTTGGGTTCGTGAAGGGCCGATCTTGTCTCCTGAACCTGACTGACTTCATCGAATCAGTTTCCAGAGCCATGGACGAGGGTAAGGCAGTCCACACAGCCTATCTGGACCTTGCCACTTTGACACCATCCCCCACTCTGGAATCATAGATAAACTTACTAAGCTGAGCATTAATCCCATCACTCGATGGGTTGCCAACTGGCTTACTGACAGAACCCACACTGTAAAATTAGCTGACTCCAAATCCAGCTCCAGACAAGTGACAAGTGGAGTACCTCAGGGTTCAGTCCTGGGACCTCTCTTGTTTGGCATCTACTTCTCTGAAGTACAGGCCAACACTAAGGGACTCTGGCTAACAAAGTTCGCAGATGACTGCAAACTGGGAGCCATTATTGAATCCCCAAATTATGTTGATACTCTACAAAAGGGCCTTACAGAAACAGATGCTTGGTGCCAGAGCCATGGGCTCAAACTCAATGCCAAGAAATGTATAGTTATCCCCTTTGGAAAACAACATGTACCCATGAATTACCACATAGGTGGCAGTACACTAAACACCGAAAGTGTGATAAGAGACTTAGGGACACAGGTGGACAGTGGTCTCACCTTCAATAACCACATCGCCACAACAGTCAGGAAATCCTTCTATGTGGCACACCTCATCACTAAGGGCTTTTCATCCAGAAAAAAGGAGGTCATTGTCCCAGTGTACTCATCCCTCATTAGACCCATTATAGAATACAATGCCCCATTTGGTATGTACCTCTCAAGACATCTGCAACAACTGGAAAGAACGCAGAAATACCTCACTAAAAGAATCACAGGCCTAAAGCAGATGACTTATGCTGACCGCCTTAAAAAACTCCAGCTATACTCTGTCACATATCGTCTACTCAGAGGCGATCTCTGCTTAACATACAAGGCCATGTCAAACCCAGAGCTGTTGGACATGCTGCACTTAAAGAAATCCCAATCCCTCAAAGCCACATGCTCCAGGGATCTAAACCTTGTCATCACAATAAACAAAACATGCTGGAGGGGCAGGTTCCTGACCCAGAGACTCCCCAGACTCTGGAACAGACTGCCCATACATGTCAAGCAGAGCACTTCTTTGACCCTCTTCAAAAGGAACCTTGATGACTGGATGGGAGAAAGGAAATTCATCCCAGGGATCATGTCAGTCACCCTGCTAGACAGGGGTCTAGGGAAGTAAATAGTGTGGGAAGAAATAGCCAGGGAATTGTTATGGCTAGGCTTGTATAGGCCCTAGGGCCGCTAGCCTAGTACCAACCTATGAGGCAGTTGCTACTCTGTCTCATTATGGCCATGTCGACCAGGCAGGCAGGAGAAACTGATGGGAATTGTCCAGACACGGTTTTCTGCATACTTGGGCAGACTTATGGAGAGAGGGTTTTGATAAGGGTTTATCCATAAGAGTGTAGACCACAAAGACCTTCTTAAATGTAAAATAACTGGCCTGAAGCCCAAGTGCTAAAACCAAAACTTAGAGGCTTAGAATAACAGATAAATTTAATCAGGTTACTAACAAGCAGTAATAAATGCAGCAGAATAAAAGCACTTGAACACTTAAGAGCAAGAAGCAAGGCAAAGTAAGGTAATAAAGTAGGAAGAACACAATTACATTAAAAGCAGCTGAATAAAGGTTTATTTTTTTTTTGTTAAGTGGAGAGGGAGGAAACAGAAGATAATTCAAAATTAAGAAACTAAGGGGTTGGCCTTCCCAAATGCTCTCTCTGTACACAGAAGAATGAGCTGATCAGATGGAACTGGGAGGAGTGTCCAAAATCAAAGCAGCAAGGGGTAGTCCTTCCCAAATGATCTCACTGTACTCAGTAGAGTGAGTAAATGAGATGGGACTGGGAGGAGTGTCCAAAATCAAATTTACACCAGGAGCAGGTAATTTCAAAACCACCAGGTTTAAGAACACAACAACACTTGGGCTGTGAAGCCAGCTGGCTTTGAGTTCAAGTGCTGTACTAACCCTGATAAACAAAATGTAGATAGAGATCAACAATATTCACTCAAGCAAATAAATAAATGTAGCACAGTTTTGTTAAAGTGCAGACAGAGACCAGCAATATTCAACCAAACAAATAAATAAATGCAGCACAGTTTTAACTATTACTGAAACAGATCAAGTGCAAAAAGGTATACTTATATCAGCTTTGTGTATCCAGATGGTTATAGAATCAATCATAGCCAGCTACAAGGAAGCAGCTCTGATACTCAGTACAGTCTCACAGAAATGTAACACTTTATACCAGTAGTATAAAAGAAAGGTTAGAGCCTCACCTGACCTTCTTAGCCTGTGGGAAGAATGGCTCAGAGAACAGGCACCTAAGATGTATTGTAAGTATTATCTGCCTTGACTGCACAGTGGTTGGTTTTCACACTTCATAAATGTGATAATTCTGAGCATGTAATTTAATGATCTTTTTTTTCCTAAAAAGGAGGCTGTTTTGGAGAGTGAACGGAAAAGCTTTCTAGACGAAAGGGTTTGCATTGTTTCTTTCACCTCAGTAATTCTAAGTATATTCAATATACATGTAGCTGGTATATGTCTGCACTGTGCAAGAGTGTGTCTCTGTAAGGGTATTAGTGACTAGCTCAAGGTTCCATGCTATGTGCTGAACATTTGCTGGGATTAATGTATGTGTATTTATAACAGGAGAATTCTGCATGTCGGTAGTTTTGTGTGCCTTTTTAGTGACACCGTTATTATACATGCTTGATTTAGAACATAATTCTAAGGGTATGATTACTATGACAGAGGTACAAAGCTTCACCGTGGTAAAAATAGTCTTTTTAGACACAGCATTACTTATGCCCACATGTTCTGCAGCATATCTACACAAACACATCAGCGTCTCACTTGCGATGCTAGCACATAATAGCATAGTTTTATATAGCTCATGTAGGCTGTTCCTGACAACAGGCCAATATATAAATGTCTGTACCCAAGTACTATGTATCCATTTGATGTTTTGATTACTACATACCATGTGTCTAACTGATGCCTGTCCTGTTTTCTCTCTCCTCCCCCTGTCCTTACTGCTGTCCTTTTTTTAAATCTTTTTGTTTTACTTCTCTCTGTTTATTTTTTTATTTTTTACAGCATCTGCAACTGGTATAGTCCTAGCTCCCAGCACCCATGGAAGCCCAGCTATCTCATGTTTCCAGTTCACTGGGATTCAGGCCTGTGTCCTTGTTGGGTGCAGCACAGGACAGGCAAGAACACCCCTGCGCTGCCTCTGGTGGTACCTCAATGGACAGGAGCACCTTTGTTCCCTTCCAGTGTCACTGCTGCAGTATGTGAAATGCAGGTAGTTGGTGGAAATTAATTTGACAAACTGCATTCTGGAAGCCAGCATCTGCTATCTAGAAAGGGTCCTCGTGCGTCTATTAGAGTTGCATAGCTGCCTGTCCCTGCCAATGCCACCACAGGCAGGTCCAATGGGAAAGGTGGTCAGGGTGCTGTCTGAACTCTCCTTGTGTGTTGCACAGGGAGAGTGATACACTAATGTTGCATCCTGATATTTTTCTTCCTTGTGTGTCACTGCCTTCCTGTCTTTGTTGTGGAATACTCCCCATTACCAATGTCTTCCATTTGTCTGAGTGTTTATAGTCCCAGTCTCTCTCCACCCTTTAGTGTGTCACTACTTCCCTTGTTGGTCTTTATCTGTTTTATGTTTGCACATTTGCTCCTTTTTGTGAACCATACCTTCTTACCACATCATTTCCATCCCTTACATCCATCCCCAGCTTCCCCTCCCCAAAGAAAGAAGATGTTCAGCTATCCCAATCCGTTCTTCTCCTCCTTAATCCCATTTTTACCTTCCGTTTGTCTTGTGTGTGCTCTACTGCTGGCTGACTCCTTTTCCCTACTGTCCTATACACCCATTTGTACTCATTTTAAAGACAAATAACATATTTAAACATTACAGTAGGCCCTTTAGTGTGGCTCACTTGTTTTCCTGTATCATCCCAAAATAGACTATGTGCAAGAGATGAGACATTTGCATTCTCTGTATTCTTCTATTTTCTCTGCCTCACTCCATGGTACAACTGAGGGATTTCCTCTTTTTCTACAGGTCTTGAGATATCTGTACACTTTTTTGCTTAGCAGTGGACTGGGCTGTAAATTTCTAAATAGTTAATTCATACTTAACCATGAGCCTCGTTTTTTTCCTGGAGTTTTAAAAATTCCTGGCTAGGGTCAGTTAGACTACATTCTTTTTTCTATTCACTGATTGAAAAGGGATTGAATCTAGTTAAAGAATGGGAGGAGGTGAGTTGTGGGATTTCTAATTTAGCTGCATCCTTATTTAGCTACATTCATATACAACTCCAAGCGCTATGGGATTAATGCTGGTGTGTGACTGCATTGGATTTCTCCCACCCACCTGCCCAGTCCCGCTTGTATATTTATACTTGGTGTTTTTTGAGCTGTCTGCTCCTACTGTAAATTTGTTCTTAGAAACTACTAGTTTCATCCCCTCTGTTTATTCTGCTGGACACTGAAGGAACAAACTAGGAAGACCCACCCCTTAGAACAGTGGTTCCCAAACTTTTTCGATTCTCGGCTCCCTTGCTGAATCCAGGTTTTCCCAAGGCGCCCCCCCCCCGCAGCATGCATAAAGTGCATATTTCAGGGGTTCCCAAAGTATGCGCTGCGGCACCCTGGGGAGCCGCAGATTCCTCACAGGGGCGCCGCAAACTAATAAGCTTAGCTGCAAAATAAACCGTGAACAGTTCACGGTTTATTTTGCAGTTAAGCATATTAGTTTGCAGCGAGTGTGAGTGAATGCAGGAATGAATGAAGAAGTGGCTCTGTGTGTGTGTGTGTGTGTGTGTGTGTGTGTGTGTGTGTGTGTGTGTGTGAGATCGGGAGAGTGAGAGAGATGCGTGACTGAATGCAGGTATGAATGAGGAAGTTTGTGTGTGTGTGTGTGTGTGTGTGTGTGTGTGTGTGTGTGTGTGATTGGGAGAATGACAGCGATGCGTGAGTGAATGCAGGCATGAATGAGGAAGTGGCTGTGTGTGTATGTGTGAATGAATGCAGGTATGAATGAGGAAGTGGCTGTTTGTGTGTATGTGTGAGATCGGAAGAGTGAGAGGGATGTATGAATGAATACGTAAGTGGGTATGTGGCATGTGGGTGTGAGATCGGGAGAGTGAGAGCGATGTGCGAGTGAATGCAGGTATGAATGAGGAAGTGTGTGTGTGTGTGTGTGTGTGTGTGTGTGTGTGTGTGTGTGTGTGTGTGTGTTTCAGACCTCTCAACTGTACAGATTTTTGCCTCATATTTTTGGTGTGTTCCTCCTAAAATCTGTACTTTTCTGGCAAATAGTTGAAGATTGAAGTCATTAAATAATGACAAACATTTGAGTTTACGACTACACATCCTTCAGAGAATTCATGCTAATGCAAAACCTATTATTCTATCAATTTTCTAAGTTTGTAAGAGCAATATTTAAAATCTGTCCCTATTTGCCCCCCACCCCCATCATTTTAGGCTTTGTCCAGATTTTTAGAGCAAAACTTCTGGACAAAGCCTAAAATGATGGGGGAACAAATAGGGACAGATTTTAAATATTGCTCTTACAAACTTAGAAAGTTGATAGAATAATAGGTTTTGCATTAGCATGAATTTTCTGAAGGATGTGGAGTCTTAAACTCAAATGTTTGTCATTATTTATTGACTTCAATCCTCAACTATTTGCCATAAAAGTACAGATTTTAGGAGGAGCACACCAAAAAATATGAGGCAAAAATCTGGACATTCAATCACACACACACACACACACACACACACACACACACACACACACACACACACACACACACACACACACACACTCACTTCCTCATTCATACCTGCATTAACTCATACATCGCTCTCTCTCTCTCCCAATCAAACACACACACATTCACTTCCTCATTCATACCTGCATTCATTCACACTTTGCTCTCCCTCTCCCGATCTCACACATACACACAGCCACTTCCTCATTCATACCTGCATTCACTCACACATCGCTCTCACTCTCCCGATCTCACTGACACACAGACACTTCTTCATTCATTCCTGCATTCACTCACACATCGCTCTCACTCTCCCGATCTCACACACACAGACACTTCTTCATTCATTCCTGCATTCACTCACACATCGCTCTCACTCTCCCGATCTCACACACACACAGACTCTTTTGTTTTCATGCACGCATTCACCCACACACACACACTCATACAGGCATTCACTTACCTGCTGGCCCATACAATCTGCTGCTAAGCTTGACAGTGCCCCTGTGAGAAAGCCTCAGCTCTCCAGGGTGCTGCAGCACACAGTTTGGGAACCTGTGCCTTAGACTATTAAAGTTCGAGTTAGCCACTGTTTCATATATCATTCACCCAATGCACACTGCAATATTTAGAGTATTAAACTCTTTTTTCCATCTTACATTTAAAATCTGTAACATCTGGGACTAGACAACCAGATACCAGAGAGCCTAAGAACTGATTCTCAAGAATAAGCTTGGGATTTTGCGCTTGTTTTGCTCCTGTTGAGAAAAGAAGCAGAGGGACATTACTTCCTAGCCCTCCTGGTGGTTACAATCACTGAAAAGTCAGAAAATTGCTTCTTAGGACCTGGCTTGGGATTAGTGTCACTGCTGTGCTCCTAGTGAGAGAAGGACCAGAGGGGGCTCCAATTTCTACTGGTTAGTGAGAGAAGGAGCAGACAGGGCATCGATTTCTACTGGTCTCTGAATGGGCAGTGGCCTGTTCACAGTTTTAATGAGAACTTCTTCAGGGCCTTTGTGCATTTTTGACTTTGCATTGTATCCAACTGCTATAAATTCTCTCTAGGGTATTAACCAAGACTATAATAAGTGTGCTGAACCCATCAACATCTGGTTAACACTACTTTTCTGGAAGCAGCTTGGGATTTGTGCTACTCTGTGCTTCTGGTGAGAGAAGATGCAGAGGACCGCTGATTCCTACCTGTTTGCAGCCATCTTGAGACCAGCACTGTTTCCAACACCAGACAAATAGCACCTCCAGCAATCTACTCCAATCCTCGTAGACTCTTCTCTCCTTCAGCCCACATTAGTAAGCACCTGGAACCATGGATTTGCACTGTCCAACTGTCTCTGCAGCCAGCTTGGTTGAAAGGGGCATTCCAAAACAATATATCAATTGTTTCTATTTACTGACAACCAGCTACTACTGACACAGTGTGTGAGAGAAGTAGTTATACAATGTTGTTGGAGGCAAAGTTCTCATACTAAGCCACTACAAATAGCAAACAGTTTGTCGGTAACACAGCACCACACTATGAAGAAAAATGAAAAGACCTCCTAAATGCAGCCTAAACAAGTACCCTTAGTAGCCGCATAAACACACAACTCGGGCAGCACCCACCATGAAACATACTTCCAAGTCTCATGGTGTCTCAGCTCAAAGCTCATAAAGCAAACCTCCACACAATCCAACATCCTAATCATATGTGACTCCATAGAAAGACACACTGATGTACCAGCCAGTGTATGAGACAGGAGAGGGTCACAGTTAGCTGTCTGTTGAGTGCAGGATTCCACATATCATGCATGCCCTTAAGCTCTTGCTTCAGAAGTACACATATTACATAGTCATTGTCTACGTGGCAGTAAGCAACTTGAGATATACCTCTGAAACATGATGGAGCTCTCGGAATATGTGACTGAGTTAGGTATGAACCTAGCCTTGAGTAGCATTTTACCATCACTGAGAAGGATGTCACAATGTGAGCAAAAAATTCACTTCAACAACTGGCTTATCTTCTGGTGTCATTTGGGGGGGGGGTAAAGGTATTGCTGCTCAATGCTAGGAGCCTCAACAAAGACTTCACTTCCTACAGGCCCTACTTACCCTGGAATGTATTAATATATGCATTGTCATTTAGACCTGGTTCAAGGCCATTGAGAGTACCCCATCAGTTCAGGGTGTCATTACCTACCATTCATTCAGGACCAGGCACTAGAAATGGAGGTGACTGTTTATTTATAAAACAAAAATTTCACCTCCAGGCTCATTAGACAGAATAATAATAACCTGGAACTCCTCTGTCTCCAACTTACCATCAACAAAATCCCTTATCACATCATAGCTCACTATAGGACTCCCTTTATGCCCTCCCTTGACCCATGCCTCCTTCCTAACTAGTAAGGAGACCCTATGCATTAGGCCAAACACCATTCTCGTAGGGGACTTCAACTACCTCTCCATCAACTGGGAGACTTGAAAATCCCACAACATATATGCCCAGAGATTTCTAGACTTCATGAATACAAACTCTCTGGGCCAGTTAGTCTGCAGCCCAACTTAGTGATACAAAATCCTGGACTTGGTCCTCTCCAATATGAGACAGCTGTGTTTCACACCAGTAGTAACTTCCTCCCTAGTTAAATTGGACTATAAATAAGTCACTTTCACCATAAAGCTGAAGAGAGAGAAGCATTTTCAAATACCTCATTATTCAGAATTATATGAAGTCTAATCTACTAAAACTTTGTGATAACATGCCTAAATTCAACATCCCCCTGCAACCTGATGACTCAACTGCTTATGCAGAATTCTCTACTGACAAAATTGTACTCACATGTGATTAGCTGCATAGCTGCGTCTGTCCCCCTCCAAAGTAAAAACAGTGCCAAATTTAAAAATAAACTCCTGTGGTGGAACCCAAATATAAACAGCCTGTAGAATAAAAGAAAAAACTCATTGCATGCAATAATAATAAATGTAACCCTCAAAATGTCAGAAATGCCCTTGCATAATCAAATCAAAGCTAGATATGAGGTAAAAAAATATCAACCGATGCAAAAAAAATACCATTTTATTTAACTATGTTAGAAGCCTCAGAAACAATATCCAGTACTGCACAGACCCAATAATAATGATATTGCATACTCATACCCTGAGGAGAGCCAGTCTACTAGCAGATAAATTTAGCTCTAACTTTGCCCTTCTCTTTCCCCCTACATTCTCAGATCATATATTCGCATCTATACCCTGACCCCCAAATACACCAAGCACAAATCCCAAAACCAAGAACATTTCTTCTGTGGAGACAGATAACATACCAGGCTTCCTACTAACCAGGTTGAAACAGGACCTGTTAAAACATCTACTGAGGCTATTCAATATCAGCCTCCCAAAAGGCTTTGTTCTGGATAACTAAAGGACAGCAATAGTCATCCCTTTACAAAGGTGAGGCATCAACAAACTCAGGTAATTATAGATCTGCAAGTCTGAGCAGCTTCATAGATAAGAAAATAATTTTGGAACCTATAAATAAGGATATCAGTAAAATACAAAACTCTTGACCCAAGCCAGTTTGGTTTTATCAAGGTCAGATCCTGATTGCTTAACCTTGTTAACTTCTTCGAAAAGGTTACCAAAGCAATGGGTGATAGAAAATTGATACACACCACATACCTAGTCTTTGCAAAGGCATTTGAGACAATCGCACACTCACATATTGTTAATAAACTCTCCTTGCTAAGTGTTAATCCCTGTGTAACTTGTTGGATATCAAAATGGCTCACAAATAGAACCTAGGGAATTAGGATAGGTACTATATATCCTCCGAAAGACCTGACACTAGTGGCCTACCCCAGGGTTCAGTCTTTGGGCCACTCTTATTTGGCATTTACTCCTCAGAGGTTAAAGTTCATAGGTTCGTACTAGGCTATCTACCCTAGGGCATTTATAAGCCTAGCCAGAGTGTGTGTGGCTTTTGCCACCCCTTGGGATGAGAATACTATGCCCATTTAGGGTTTAGTTTACTGTGCCTCTGTCTAGTAGTGACACAGAGATGACCCCCAGGGTAAACCTATAATCTCCCATCCACTCATCAAGATTTCTCTTGAAGAGAGTTAGTGAGGGGCTCTGCCTAACATGGACTGGGATTCTGTTCCAGAGTGTAGGGAGCCTCTGGGTTACGAATCTGTCCCTCCAGCACGTCCTATTTATTTCTGTGTTGAGTTCAAATCTCTTGCTCTCGTGGCTCTGATGGATTTGGATTTTCTGAGGTGTAGCATGTCCATTAATCCCAGATTGGACATGGCCTTGTACATCAGGCATAGATCACCTCTGAGTAGGCGGTATGTGACTGAATAGAGCTGGAGTTTCTTCAGCCGAGCAGCATATGACATATGTTTGAGACCCTTTATCCTCTTGGTGAGGAACTTTTGGGGTCTTTCCAACTGCTGCAGGTGTCGGGTAAGATACATCCCAAATGGGGCATTGTACTCAATCATGGGCCTGATAAGAGAAGAGTACAGGGGCACAATGACCTCTCTTGATCTAGATGTGAATCCCTTCATGATAAGGTGGGCAATATAGAAGGTCTTCCTAACCACCTTGGCAATGTGAGTGTCAAATGAGAGGTTACTGTCAACTTGGGTCCCTAGGTCCCTGATTACCTCTTCCGTACTTAATGGATAACCACCTATGTGGTAATTTGTGGGTACCTTGTTTTTTCCAAAGGGTATGACTATACATTTTGTGGCGTTCAGTTTAAGGCCATGGCTCTGGCACCAATAATCCATTTCTATGAGGCCTCTCTGAAGGATGCTTGTGTCCGCTGGAGTATCAATTATGGCGCCCAGTTTGCAGTCATCTGCGAACTTTGTCAGCCACAACTTTAAGGGTTTAAGGCTGATCAAGACTATAAACTTGGTGCCATCATAAACTCTCCAGAGGGCTCCAAAATCTTCCAGGAGTGCCTTTCCCGAACAAATAGCTGGTGTCATAATCATCAACTAAAATTAAATGCCAAAAATATTGAATAGTCTGCTTTGGCAAAGCATAATTTCTCCTGTAGCTATCACACTGACAACACACCCCTGAAAATTGATATGGTAAACAATGCATACCTCCACCTAGCCAAAGCTTTTGACATTATTTCTCACTCAGTATAGTAAAATTGCTAAATAAACTAGGAATAAGCCCCCATATCATCTAATGGATTACCAAGTGGTTCAGAGATGGGACATATATAATCAAAAAAGGGCAAGTTACTTCCACAAAGAGACCAGTCACCAGTGGAGTCCCCCAGGGCACTGTGCTGGAAATCTCCTGTTTGGCATCTACTTTCCTGAAAGTCAACATCAAAGTGCTCCAGCTGACTAAGTTTGCAGATGACTGCAAGCTGGGAGCAGTCATTGGATCCTCAAATGACAGCCATTCTGCAGGAAGGTTTGTCTCAATAAATCCCAAAATCATGGACTGAAACTGTACGCAATGAAAATGCATTATTTTGTCCTTTGGGAAGTCATCTATCCCAGAAAACTACCACATTGACAATACAGCCCTATGTTGTTGACTCAGTTGTTTGGGATTTATGAACTTATATGAATGCTGACCTAACTTTTGACCAGTATGTGTCTACTGTTCCAAGAAAGTCCTTCAATAGAAAGTCCTTCGATATTGCACAGTTTATAAACAAAGGCATTGTGTCTAGATATAGGGATGTCATTGTCTCCCTTTACTCAGCCATCATTACCCCAATCATTGAATATAATGCCCCCTTTAGCATGCATCTGTTCAGACACATACAACTGGAACACCCACAGAGATACCTTACTAAAAGGATACAAGGTTTAAAACGCCTTGTCACTGTACTTGATATGATGCAGACTGCTAAGAGGTGACCTGTGTCTGGCATACTAGGCATCCTTCAACCCATTACTAATGGATTTACTGCACATCAGCAAGTCAAATGGCATCAGCAATACTCAGTCTTGAGATTTAAACCTGTTCTGCAACATCAATAGAAAGCTTTGGAGGGATAGTTATATCTTGCAGAGGATAATGCTGCTGTGGAACTGACTTCCCGTCCACATATAACAAATTTCATCCCTGTCCATATTCAAGCACAACTTAGATCTATGGATGGAAACCAGAAAATTTACCCTGGTGCTGCCTCCTTTACTACTAATGGACAGATGCAGCTCCTAAATGCTTTATCTCATGCATTGTTTTCCTCAAAATATCTATGATATGATCCCACTTATTCTCATTAGGGGTAATACATAATTATTGACCATGGGACTGGTAAGGCCAAGCTATAGTAACATGGAAAAGGTATTTTGAGCACAAAATGGGAAACTGGCTAGCTTAATATGGCCCGCAAGGGCAGCTAGCCTAGTACTTACTTATGAATCTGTGAACTATGTTAGGGTAGTTAGAGACCTGGGAAACAATGTGGACAATAAACTGTCCTTCGATCATCATGTATCTTCTATTATAAGAAAGTCCTTTTTCTCTGAGCAGCATATTAGTAAGAGTATAGCATCCAGGTCCAGGGATGGGATCTTTCCACTGTATTCAACACTTAGTAGGCCAATCATCGAGTATAATGCTCCCTTTAGTATGTGCCTGTTCAAACAATTAACACAACTTGAAGGACCACAATCCTTTTTCACCAAGAAAATCAAGGGCTTAAATCATAAAATCTACACTGACCATCTCAAAACCTTATCCTTCTTTTCAGTATCATATAGGCTACAGAGGCGCAATCTCTGTCTCACATACTGAGCCTCAACAGACCCTGTCCTCTCAGATCTACTGCACATCTGAAAGTCATATAGTGGCATAAACACCTGCTCAAAAGACCTTAATCTCCTCTGCAAGATAAACAGAACATGTCGGTGGGATAGTTATGTATTACAGAGAGTACCATTTCTTTGGAATCATCTTTCTCTCCACATAAGGCAAAGTGCTTCCCTTATTCTACTCAAATGTAATTTGGATGAGTGGTTGGGAAACTTCAAATTCACTCCTGGTTTACCACCCTTGTCCCTTATAGATAAGGATATTGGGCCTATATCATTTAATTGAAACTTACATCATCAAACCCCTCTTCGTTGAACATCTTTTCATCTGTCAAATTGGCGAACAGATTTAATCAAACTGTTTCCCTGGGCAAACCAATGGTAGGCCACCCTGGCGACTGCAGAAAAAAATCAAAAAACTTAAAACCTATCCAGGTGGGGGGCTTTGCCCCCCACACCCCCCAACTAAATATACCAACTCTAAGATCACACTACAGTTGGGAAAGGGGCAAATTCCATATGGTGGCCAGCCATTGGTTTGTCCTGGGAAAAATTTTGAATTAAAAGACCGTTTACTGATTTGAGAGTTCAATGAACAAATGTTCAATGAAGAGGGGTTAACGATTTAAGTTTTAATTAAATGATATAGACTCAAGGATAACACGTAAATAGTCTGCCTGGCTCTTGCCTATTCCTACTTAAATTACACGGTCTAAACAACTCATGGAAATGCAAAGCTTGGCTTCTAAAGAATCTCACAGTCCTCACCCCCCCCCCAAACCATGAGAACACCACCGCCAAATCAAAACTGTTCACAAATACCCTGGACAATCATGTTAATGGCTGCATAGAGACAGCTGTGCTTACCAGTAATAAGCGCAGGGCAAACTCAAAAACAAAAGCCACACTATTGGAATCCCTGCATCAATAGGTTGTATAACAAAAGGAAGAAATCATGGCAAAAGATAGGATGTGCAATGCCCAGTAAAGTAAAAACTCCCTTGTCAATCTAAACAAGCAACTGATGGGGGCTAATCAAGTCTACCAAAGCCAAACTTTGTGGTAAAAATGGCCTCCCAGGCCAAGGACAATCACAAGGCATGCTTCAGCTATGTCTTCAACCTCAAATACAATACACAACAATGTACCAAACTAATAGTAAATGGAGACATCTATACAGAGCTGGAAGATATAGCAAATAAATCTACTTCCTGACAAATTTAGCTCCAATTTTACCCCGTATCCTCCACATCCACCCTCAGGAAATACCTTCAACCATAACTCCTCCAACTATCAGTAGGGAACACACTCCAATGCTAAGGACATGGTGTTGATGGACCAAATAATATACCAAGATGTCTCCTTAATAGCATGAAACATGACCTATCAGGACCACTAGAAACACTGCTTAATCACAGCCTCCAGACAGGATTCATGCCAAGCAAATGGAGGACTGCAAATGTCATCCCTCTGTATACAAGAACAGGCCGTCTACCAACCCAGGTAACTACAATCTAGATATCTGCCTAGTCTCATACACAAACCCATGGATGAAATTATCATGGGAAGCAATGACAAAGGAAACCTTCAAACACTATATCCAAACCAGTTTGGTTTCATCAAGGGCAGGTCATGCCTACTCAACCTGGTGGACATCTTTGAAAATGTCATCAAAACAATGGAAAAGGGCAAAATGATGCATATTGCCTACCCTGACCTGGCCAAAGCATTCAACACAACACCCTGGGCATTGCAGAGAAGCTCATAAAACTAGGTATAAACCTCTGTTTCACCCACTGGATACCCAGCTGCCTGAAAGATAGGAACCCCAGAAGTTTCATAGGGCAGTCTACCTCTACAAAAAGGCCAGTCACTAGTGGAGTTCCTCAAGGCTCAGTGCTGGACCACTCCTTTTTAGCATTTACTTCTCTAAAGTTAAGGCCAGCATCAAGGACCTCTGGTTGACCATGTCTGCAAACAAGGCACAGTCATAGAATCCCCCAAAGATACAAATACCCTCCAACAAGCCCTGATACTCACCAATAACCGGTGCCAAAGCTATAGTCTAAAACTCAGTGCCAAGAAATGTATAATAGTATCCTTTGGGAAGATGGCTTCCCCTGGAAAGTACCACATTGATAATTCACCCCTAAGAGTAGACCCAATAATTACGGATTTTGGAATCCATGTAGACAGTAACCTGATCGTTGACCCTCATGTGTCTACAGTAGTAAGGAAATTATTCTCCATTTCCCAACTTATATGCAAGGGTATGGCATCTAGATTGAAGGAAGTCATTGTTCTGCTGTACTTAGCCCTCATCAGACAGATCATTGAGTAAAATCCCCCCTTTGGTATAACTGACCTGGTATATGCAAAAACTGGAGAATCTACAGTGGTTCCACAAAAAAAGACTGAATGGCATAACCAACATGTCCTACTCAGTCTCTTTGAAAGGCCTGTCTCTGTACTTGGTCTCTTATAGACTACTGAGAGACAGTCTATGCCTGGCCTACAAAGCATCCTCTGATCCCACTCCAATGGACCTGTTAGACACCCAGAAAACAAACAGCATTAGAATTATCCAAACTAGGGAGTGAAACCTCATCTGCAACATAAATAGGACAGATTGGAGGAACAAGTATGTGTATGTCAGAGACTACCCCTTCCCTTTAACGGGCTTCCCAACTATGTGAAGCAGAGCTCTTCCCTAACTCAATTAAAGCGTGACTTGGACCAGTGAATATAGAATCAGAAATTTACCCATGGTCTGGCACCTATGCCTCTATTAGACAGAGGCAGCTTGTAAATGCTTGACCACCCATGCCCAAGCCATAAATTATCCCTTACCACCCATGCCCAAGCCATAAAATATCCCTTAAAACAACCCTAGGGTATCAAAACTTGTCAGATGCATTTCAGAAGCATGGCTAGGTATAAAAAGGCCTCCTAGAGTCGTTAGCCTAGTAATCTCCTATGAACCTATGAATAGCCTAGTAAGTACTTATGAGCCCTTGTTCCACATTACACTATGAGCCTTACCTCTGGTAGGCAAATACTGATTGCACTAAGCATGTTTTTGAAACCCAGAACAAATGCTGGTACAATATAATATGCACATCTATAGTCATCAGATAAGAAGAACCGAATGAGCCAATTATGTTAGTAAGATTGGGATAGAAAAGACTCTGCTCACTCTTTGTGTAAGCTTATGGCTCTGATAAATATTTAGAGTAGGTCACCACTATGACATTGGATAATAATTCTACACTGACATGTCTAATATCAGTAAGGGTACCTCTTTTTTGAGACAGTCGTGATAGGAACGGTTTTGTCATAAAAAAATATGAAATAAAAGACTAATATGCAACAAACCAACAGAGGGATTAACTTTCCTGCATCCAAAAACGTTAATAAAAGTAAATGAATAGTCCACATGCAGGTAAAGAAGACAGCCACGAACTCTCCACAATCACGAACTCTCCACAGTCACTAATAAATCCAAAATCGAAGCCAACAAACGTAGGTAAAGTAAAAACTTTAATTGTGAGCTAGCAAAGTTAGCGCTTTCACCCAAAGGCTTTATCAAACTATGTAGTTTGATAAAGCCTTTGGGTGAAAGCGCCAACTTGCTAGCTCCAATTAAAGTTTTTACTACTATTAGTGACTGTGAAGAGTTCGTGATTGTGGAGAGTTCGTGGCTGTCTTCTTTACCTGCATGTGGACTATTCATAAAAAAATATGAAATTGAAAATGTGCTGATATATTGCATGAGACTATTGCTGCATCTGAAACATCTCACTGTGATACAAATAAATGCAACTCTTCAACAGTGAGACATTATTTTAATAATAAAATAGAAACAAAACCATCTGCTTTTGTTAAGGGTGTGGTTTGTTCTGTAAGATCTGATTATTTCACTCACAATGTCTGATCCTGGGCATCTTAAAATGTGATAGAATACTTCTCAACTTCTTTGATTAAGAATTCTGGACAAAGACTAAAATAATGGGGGATAAAGGCCCAAAATCGGGGACAAATTTTAAATATTACCCATATTCACTTCAAAAAGTTAATAGGGTTTTGCCTCAACAAGCATTTTTGAACAATGAGAAGTATGAATCTGCAATGTCTGGCAATATAGCTTGACTGTAATCTTCAGTGATTTGTCAGAAAATTAAACATCTGTGAAGCACATTACCAAAATACTGGGGAACTCTGTGATGTCCTGCAAAATTCTGGATAGATGAGAGTAATGGGAGACCATCAGATTACAGAATGGCTTCCTTAAAATAACAGATGAATATTTGGTTGATTTGTTTCTAACTTCCTGACCAAGTACCCAGAATGGTCCTTTTCTTCAAGTTTGCCTCAAACTTTTTCCTGTTCGCTCACTGTTTTGTGCAGCTTTGTGTTGTTTAGAAGACTGCTGTGCATTGTTGGGGGGTGTTTCTCTTTACCACACTGTTATACAACCATGCATTTAGGATACATAACTATAGTTATGGTAGGGGGCACATGGTGGGCTTGCCCCTGCAGATACACTGCCTTCAGAGTTACAGCAGTTTGTGTTCTCAATCAGTTATCAAATTTTTCTGTATCAATATATCACAGGGGAATCATTCAGAAAGTATGATGGCAGTTGTTTTATCTTTCTTAAATTGTACTTCTCTGTGAAATATAGCTTCCCACGTAGAGAAATAAAACCAAATCCTCTGTTCTTTGCCACACTGAATCAAAGTGAAAAACTATTATTTATTATATTATTTTACATTTGTTTACCGGGGAAGTCCAACTGGGCATGGTTGCCCATTTTCAATGGAGGCCCATGGAGAAAAGCTCCATACAATATGACAAACAGTGAAACCTACAATACAAAATGTCAGTCCAAAGATAAAGTTTACAACAATTTAAAAAAGAAGCTAACAACTTTGTCAAATATTCCAGTTGGATTATTAGTAGTACATTGAAGAGATGAGAATATTCACAACATTGTTAAACATACAGCAATGTAAGCAGAAATACTTTGTATTGGTATAGTTTCTATTACAAGGAATTATATGGGTTTTGAAGTAACAGGAAGACTTTATAGAGGATTAATGAGGCTGGAGTGGTCTTAAGGAGTTAGCCCAGGTGAGAGCATGTACATATCCAAGACTCGGTGAGATGGGACTTTAATTAATTTTTGAAACTAACTTTGTTTATCTGTGTCCCAACTTTAAGTGGGAGGAAATTCAATATTTTGCAATAGTACAGGAGTATAGGGAATCACTTGAGTTATGTTTACTTTTGGATACTTCTACCAGTCCTTTATTGGTGGGCCTTGGCTGATGGGTGTTGGTGTAATGGTTGATTAGGTCATATAGGGCTGGGGTTTTGTTGTGGTAATAGAGAATCTGGTGAGCTAAGGTGAGTTGATTTAAGGTAAGTAAGTTAGGTAATTCCTTCCAAGACAGTTTGTGAAGGGCCACACAATGGTGAGATGTGTAGGAAGAGTCACTAGCGAATTTAGCTATCTTGTTATCACAATTGGATAGTTTGTTTAGATCGCCTTTATTTAGGTTAACTTGAATGGAAGTAGTTCCCTTTCATGGTGCTGAGGATGAGATGCACTCTTTTGTTAAATATTTAAATAACAACATGGATGTTTTACAATTTGCTTGTACTTGGAATAGAAAGAAGATTACCTCGACACACTTGTATCCCATACAGTTTCAGGGTTTAAATCTACTGTTTACAAGAAAGCAACATTCTGCAATTCCTATTTACACTATACCCATTGTCACACCCTTTCACAAAAAAAGAGTTTAGTGAAAGAACAATGTTTCAGGGTTGCCAGAATGACATCCCCTCAAGGTAAGGTGAAGGGAGAGTTGGATAGGTTAAAGGAAATGTTTTTGGTTACAGGATACCCAATTAACTTGGTAAGTTCTATTTGCAAAGCAGTTTTTGCAGATTGTGGGGGTATATGTAGACCACTTTTAGGCACTGGCCTAAAAGGCAAGTATTCACCTCAAAATAAGGACAAGTATGTGAAAAATTTGATAGTGCAATACAGTAAATATTCTAAGAAACTTAAAGAAATTGTCAAGAAAAATGGGAAAATTTTTAAAGTCAACCCAGTTCTTTATAATATTGTTGGGTTTGAACCTACTTTTATTTTTAAGACAGCACCAAATCTGAAAAATTATTTTGAACATTGTGTCAATCAATCCCCCTCACTACCACAAAACAAGTGGGAATGACATGTTGTTGGCATAGTAGGCAATGTGGATTTATTGCCAAGAAACAAATTTTTGTGTTAGAGAATATCACAGAATCTAGGGTCACTTTTCAGAGAGGTAATTGTGCTACACAATGGGTGGTCTATTTGGTTTTATCCTCGCTCGGGCTGTTCTCTACTTTAGGTAGGCAAAACTGTGTGTATGTTTAAGATGCATATTTACAAACATACTTACAAAATTGTTAATAAAAAAGAAAACAGTGATCTATATAAACATTCTTTAGCCCACCCTTCTTTTAAAAAGTTGCACTATATGCCCCAAAATAAAAGAAAAGTCCATGAGGGGAGGACTGGAACAATTTATTAGCTAAGCATGAATTGGTATGTCAGCTTAGATTAAGTGCCCCCTTCCTGCCAGGTTTAAATGACTACACTTCCATCTCCCCATTTTACAGATGAGGACCAGTAAGCTTTAGAATTTTCAGCATTTCAGGAAGGGTTTGAAACATGTTTTATTGTAGTATTGTGCATTCAGTAACAAAGGTTTTATTCATTAAGTATTCTATTGCAAAGTGTTTTTTAGATAACAGTTAATGGTTGAAGTTTGTTTTACACTGTGTTATGATTTGTAGTGATTAGTCAATGACTATGCCAAATGAACAAGTACTGTAATTTTAAGAAAGCAATGCAAGTATTACATGCACATGTTTAATTAGGTAGTAATTAACCAAGAGTTTAGAACAACTTGTATTATATGTCAGGTTGCATTTCAGGATGGCCTGTATTCTGATGAAATCTCCAGAGTGAGATGAACACACATTTTTTATTTTATCTTTATTAAATCTCTATTTGTCTGGACCCTCTTGCTGGTGTTTTGTTTTTGTGTTTTGATGATGAAGACAACAGATGTTAGGGACGCTGTCAGCTGAAAGGAGGAGGCCTTCTATATAATGCTAACACAGAGGGTCTCAGCATTGGACAGATGAGTACTGACAAGGCAGAAAAGCAGTAGCTGTGGCAAACAACAGATTGGGGGCCAAAGCATTGGAAATGCCTGGTTAAACCATAGAGTATGATTTTTGGATGGCCTTAAAGAAGTTCTAGTAAGCTATTCAGTGACTCATCAGCGTGAGGTAGATTATACCAGATTCTTCTCAACAAGAGTGAAAAACATTGACTTTAACTGGTTATACTGTATAAAGGCAGGAGAAACACTTTGAGGAACACTTGAATCTAATGGAGGTGCATACCTCTACAGCATTAGTATTAGAAACAAGAGGTAGAAGTGGATTTATGTGGCTATATAAAGTCACTGTGGCTAGAGTTACTCCCGCTGTTGTAAGACCTCCATCACAAATTATGAAATCATTAAATATTGTTGAAACATCATGGTTAATATGCATTTTCTTTTGTAAAAAACACCTGTTCAGTAGTCAGCAATAGACAAACTCAGTAACTTGTTGTAAACAGTTAAAAACAAAGAAAATTATTATTATTATTATTATTAGGATTCCTCTTACTTAATATATTCATAAATGACATGCACAAGGCAGCCCAACATAGAACAGTCAAACAATATGCTGATGAATCAACTTGTTTGCTCAATTTAAACATTATTCCAACTCCAGTCACTCAACACTTTGTCTTCTACTGAGACCTGGCTAGAACAATCCCAAGTACTCTTTAGTCTCCCAAAAAACAAAACTAATCACATTTGCCTCTAGTAACCTCCCACCAGCTAGCACTGCACTAAATATAGTCTCATCTAACACCACCAATATAAAACAAGTCATCCATACCAAGTTACTGTCATCATAGATGGCAAACTTAAATTTAACCAACAAGTCATCCATACCAAGTTACTGTCATCATAGATGGCAAACTTAAATTTGACCAACAAGTCATCCATACCAAGTTACTGTCATCATAGATGGCAAACTTAAATTTGACCAAGTCATCCATACCAAGTTACTGTCATCATAGATGGCAAACTTAAATTTGACCAACAAGTCATCCATACCAAGTTACTGTCATCATAGATGGCAAACAAATTTGACCAACAAGTCATCCATACCAAGTTACTGTCATCATAGATGGCAAACTTAAATTTGACCAACAAGTCATCCATACCAAGTTACTGTCATCATAGATGGCAAACAAATTTGACCAACAAGTCATCCATACCAAGTTACTGTCATCATAGATGGTAAACTTAAATTTGACCAACAAGTCATCCATACCAAGTTACTGTCATCATAGATGGCAAACTTAAATTTGACCAACAAGTCATCCATACCAAGTTACTGTCATCATAGATGGCAAACTTAAATTTGACCAACAAGTCATCCATACCAAGTTACTGTCATCTTACATGGCAAACTTAAATTTAACCAACAAGTCATCCATACCAAGTTACTGTCATCATAGATGGCAAACTTAAATTTGACCAACAAGTCATCCATACCAAGTTACTGTCATCATAGATGGCAAACTTAAATTTGACCAAGTCATCCATACCAAGTTAATGTCATCATAGATGGCAAACTTAAATGTGACCAACAAGTCATCCATACCAAGTTACTGTCATCATAGATGGCAAACTTAAATTTGACCAAGTCATCCATACCAAGTTACTGTCATCATAGATGGCAAACGTAAATTTGATCAACACATTAATGCTGTCATCCAAAAACTCACTGCAAATTAAGGCTGCTTTACAAAACCAGGCCATATCTAACTAAACAGATCAGGAAGGTAACTGCAATACCCTCTTACTTTCAAGTTGATATATATATATATATATATATATATATATATATATATATACACACACAGTTTTCACTAACCTTCAAACCACACGAATGAACAAGCTTGAATAGTGCTATAAGCAAAATCTGCATCCAGCTTCCCAAACAGATTCCATCACTGCATTCCCCTGCAGAACCTGAATGGGTAGAACTAGCACACCACATATCATATATACAGCTCATAATGGACCACACTACCTGTCATATACACAGCTCATAATGGACCACACCATATATCATATACACAGCTCATAATGGCACATAAAATATTATGCCATCCCTCAAACAGCCCAGCCAATGGTACAAACCCATAAAGAAACCTTAAATCAAAGGAACGACACCTGTTAGAATCCCAAAAGTCCAGTAGCTCACATGGGGACTTCCTTATACTCAGTAGGCATAATTATATTATAGAACAGCATTCCCTTCACCATCAGACAAACAAATAATCTGTTCAATAAGACCAGCTCAAACTACATCTAAATCATACAAGAATCTGCAAATATTCTGACTATCCAGGATAAAAATGCCCAATTATTCAAGATTTCCTCTTATTTACTAAAATTTCTTCACAGCTTGCATTTTATGCCTTTCTGAAGTTTATTTATTGTAGTCCACTCATGAGAAATGTATGCTCAATTATTCTTTTAGCAACTTGCATATCATTGTGAATATAGATGCACATCACATAACTTTATCTCTCAAGTTTTTGGTACTCTCTTCTGCTTAGTGATGTTGTTACATCAACATTAATGATTTCCTGCTTAAATGATGTTCTGTAATGGGTATCAATGTCACATTTTAGAAGATGCTACACTTTACATCTTTGCGTGATTTTCCCTGTTTATTCAATTTTAATGAATTCCAGTATTTTTGTACATCCTTTTTTAAGAGTTTATTTAAACGTTTAAATATTGTACACCTACTATTTCTCTAAGCTTTTCTCCCTGGACCTCTGCTGAAAATAGACAATGCACCCATTCAGATTTTCACAATAAATAAATTAAAATAAAATAAATATTATTCATTTCATCTACACTTCATAATTGCTGAACAGTCACCTTTCTCATAGGTATTTACTTTTAGCACATTTAGACAATTTAGATAACAGTACAAGTCTAAATATTAAAATAAACACATATTATTCCAGCTATGTTTTGTAATAATCCCCCAACCTTAATGCAACAAGGATTTTAGTTACATTTGCAACATGCTTTTCCTATAAAATTTGCCTTACAATTTAACTTTCTCTACTGTCTAACTCATCCAAAATCTCTACGAAATGTCTGACTGTTGGAGCTATTCTAGATTTCCATCTTTGAGCTAGCTACTGTTTTTTAGCATTGTCTTTTCTGTGCTGTTACACTGAATATCTTCATATTCTCATTTTATACCGGTAACATGAGCTCTTTTGTAAATTTTAAAATCCCAAAAATGATCCTTGTAGATCAGCGTGACATTCCAGTTAACTAGGATTAAACAGAAGTAAAAAAAAATAACCTAAATACTAAGTGCATCAGTTCTTCCATGAATGTTGCTGAACATAAACAAGACTCAGAAATGCGTTCTCACATAATCAGTACACCTTGCCCACACCTCCAAACTGTAGGCAACTGCATTCAAAAAATGTTTCTAGCCTTTGAGGAGTATTAAAATATTTCTGAAGATGCTTCATGGAAATATTCTAAAAATATATTACTTAGCCTTAAATGTAGGCATCATGCATATCTCTGCCATGTATTTATATCTATCTCCATTTCCAAAAGCTGGCTCCATTCCTCTCTAGCTTTTTCTCTTTTCTTTATACTAAACTCCCTAAGGGCAATATATGCTATACTAATCAATCTCTTATCCTGTAAAAATAATGGCATATTTCACATCAGAATAATTTTCAGTACGTCTGATCAGCCTGCATGTCACACTACACTAATCAGACCATCATATTTCATCTGCAAAAGTTCCAGTAACCTGTACCCCAATTGTACCTGTATTTGGATTCACCATTCCTTACTCTGTTTCAGTTGCTCAGACAAACTGTTTTTATTTTCTTATATATCCAGTGCACTAGGCCTCTCTGTTCTGGTGTTCCCAACCCACTTTCATTTGTACATGACAGATAGTTTAGCCAAGGAGTAAACTTGTTGCAAGTTAGTAAACTAAATTGTGTAAAAAAATATCATACCTTATCTAATTCCAGAAGGAAACTTTACACTTTATCGATATAATGCCCAAACATATCTCTCTTTCATCAAAAGCAGCATCAATGTTTTCCTCATTGCATCCTAATTTTGAATTAACAAAAGGCATAAAGACTTAACCCATACAACTCTGGGTCTGGTACACTTAATCAACCCCATTCTTTTGGCAAAATCACACTACATTTGCCTCCTTCCCAAATCTGATTATAAATCATACTGCATAGCTCTCAACCTCTTAGCATAAAAAAATCTGGACAAAGCCAAAAATAATGGGGGGACAAAGCCCCAAAACATGGACAAATTTTAAATATCGCTCTTATAAAATTAGGTTGCTAGAATAAAAGATGTTGTGTTACCATACATTTTTTGAAGGATATGAAGTCTGACACTCAAATGCTTATTATTTAGTGAATGCATATCTCACTGATTTGCCACAAAAAAATCCAGAAAATCACAAATTTTATGAGGAACAAAAATATGATGCGAAAATCTGGACAGTTGAGAGGTATGTACTTGCTTACTTATTTTAAGAAAATCAGTGGCACCTCCCTCAGAAAAGCTTGAACTATGTACAGCAGCAAAGGCAATGCAAAGAAATGCATGATTTGCACCTGCTGATCTAGCTCTACACCTAGCACTTTCCTCCGTCATAAATCTTTCTCTGATCATTTCTTCAGATTTTCATACATTTTACTAACAGACTTTTCAGTAGAGTTTCCCAATCAATTTCACAAGTTTCTTATCATTCCTCAGATATTTATAATCTTCCTGCAACATCAGTGAAGTATCATAATTTATTGTCACTGTACCTTTTTTTTTTCAACTTTCAACTGCATAGTTTACCAGACTCATTTAAAGTCTGAAATAGCCTACCAATATCCCATCCCAGATCTGTCAACAACATAAGTATATTATTAGCAATCAATGGAATTTTAAGTTCTTCTTCATATATTGTTTCATTTTGTATCTTTAGACATGATCTTTAACAGAAAATGTTCATATAAATTAATGTTTTTTTCGTAACTCTTAGCAAGTGTTAATTTGCCTCTTCAATACAAATGGCTAACTTAATGGCAAAACAACACAGATGAATGTATTAATTTTCCAAGCTTACATATGAAACTAACTACAATTAAATTTAAAACATTTACAACTTTAAATTGACTTGCAAACACAAATTTTAAATTTAAAGAAGATAAGCAACAACTGCTAAACACTACAATCTGTTGTATACAATTAGCCATAAGCAACTCAGAGAATTTGCTAGGCATCTGAATAAACTCCACTGCCACCCCCATCACCTAAGTATCTGCCTCTCATAATTCAAATATTGCAAAAATTCTTGTTCAACTACTCCAAACTCTGGAAAAATACAGTAGCTGTTGTATAATTCTTCACTGTCAATTTACATTTTACTAACTGCTGATTAAACACTCACGCCTTAAGAAGACTTCCTCCCATCTTGCATGTTAAGTGGTTAAGTGTCAGCCTGGCATACATTATATATATATATATATATATATATATATATATATATATATATATATATATATATATACACACACACACACACACACACACACACACACACACACATATAAACAGCGTAGTGCTATTCATCAACCTGGAAAGCAAATATTACTGATTAATACAGGTTTAGCCATTCAACAGGAAAAATAAATTCAGCATGTCTTCTATTTTCAGAACCTTCTTCTTCCAGTCACCTAGTACTTTGCTCATACTATCAATGGTCTTTTGTTTCTGCAGCGTATGTCCTCTAAACATCCCAAGTTCTCATATTGCATTGATCTTCTAAATTGCTTACACTTTCTCAGAGCTGTGAGCCATAACTTCTTGATTCTTTGTTTTCTTCACTCGTTGTAGTTTTCCCCTGTGAGCCATGACTTCTCGATTCTTTTAGTTTTCTTCACTCGTTGCAGTTTTCCCCTGTGAGCCATGACTTCTCGATTCTTTCAGTTTTCTTCACTCGTTGCAGTTTTCCCCTGTACAATTTTTACATTTTCTAAATATCTCCACGACCAAGTAACACTGACAAAACTCTTTAGTCTCATATGAAAGCGCTCAGCTAGATGAAGAAAATGCCACTGTCAGTATATGTGCAACCGGAGTGGTTGCTGAGATATTGCAAGTTGTTAAAATATTACAAACGTAACAGTTACTATTTTACCATAACCTATGAAATTCAGTTTAAGACCTTGAACCTAAGAATACTACCACTATAAAATAATTTGTGCTGAAGGGTTTGCCAATTATGCTTCCAATATAACCCCTATGGTCCCAGAGATATGATCATTTATCTGAAATGTGATAACACTCCCCCTACCCTCTATTGAGTGTGTCATTGTAAATATGTTTGCAGACTGATTGTTCACACTGCCTAAAATGCAAGTATCTAAGCTACATGTTTGGCTTCTGACATGCATACTGACAGTAGGTATGTGTGCTGCACAAGATGTGGAAGCTTTTATCTTACTAGGTTAACTGGGTCCTTCTTGGCAGACTGAGCTGAAAAAAGATTTTTAGTGTGACAGCCTTTAAACAATGGAGCTTATTGAACCAAGAAATGAAACTCCTGTGCACAGTAAAAGACAGACTGGACAGTAAAATAATGTTTGTCCCGGTCCCCTATAAACACACACTTGCTTTGGTCAGCCTGCGCCCACTCCCTGCCTGTGACAGTTTAAGGATTCCTCATTCTTAGGTCATCAAGGGAGGATGCTTCCCTACTATCCCCAACCCCTTGCCACCAAACCGCCTAAAACTTTAAAATGCCGGTGAAATCATTTGCTTGCATTGGCCTGCATGTCCCCAAGGATCTGAAGCCTACAACTTAACTGTCTGCCATTATCCATTTAAAAAAGGTCAATATAAAATTGGTCCCTGGTACCCTACCTACCAATCACTTAGAAAGGTGGACAAAGCCACAACTAAAGGGGAAAAAATGCCCTAAATAGGGAACACCTCTAAATCAGTCTGATGCACCTAGAAAGCTGACACAAGTTTTCCAATGGCATTAATCTTGAAGGAAACAGCGTCTAAAAGCAGATGTCTGCCATCATTTTCTGACCTCACTCCTCACTGAATTGCCAATTATTTACCAGAAAACTGCAGTTTATGAGAAATGGACTGAAACCTGTGTCAAACCCTAGACATTCTGTGCCAACCTTAGCCAGTTGAGCTATGCCTGCCTAATGTCTCCACAGACATTAATGCTGCACACAGCGTGCCTGCCTGACAAGGAGTCTTCTTGAGGGGGAGAGAGAGAAAACACACACACACACACACACACACACACACACACACACACACACACACACACATACACACTAGAAACCCATGACAAACATTGTTCCTGTGATTTAGACTCTACCTTACTAGTCTCCCACAGTTTCACCATTCCCCTCTCTTTCATACAACTGCGCTTTACATTGAAAAAGACTTTCCCTTTACATCCCAAGCCTCCCCCCACCTCTACAAACATAATGAATCTTTTCTATTTCAAAGGAAGCTCTTCCTTACCCCTAGTAATCCACTTCCCATACCCACCAAACTCACCTCATTAGATTCCAATATCTACACCTATGACCCATTAGAAAATAGATACCTATCCATACTCTACTCAAAATTTATCACCCTCCTCCTCTGTTCTGGAGACATACACCATAACCCAGGGCCTTCATATAACTCCACCTCTAAACCACATTCACATAGCTCTCCCCTGCACCACATATCTCTTCTCCTTGCCACACTTAATGCCAGGAGCCTTTGTAATAAAATACCTTCCTTCCACGCCGGGATATCTTATAACAAACCTGATATTGTCTCCATCACAGAAACCTGACTAAAACCACACATAAAAGATACCAAAATTATGCCCCCTAACTATAAACTTATAAGAAGTGACAAACCTCAAAAGAAAGGTGGAGGAGTAGCCGTACTATTCTCCTCCTCCTTAACAGTAACACCCTATACTAAGCCCATGCCCTCATTTGACACAACTGAGCTAACCCTCGCCCTTGTCAAAGTAAATAACAATAAAACTTTATGCATTGCCTCCCTGTACATTCCTCCTGGTAACAATATCCCTATACTGGAAGATATTCTTGCCTGGTTCACTTCCAACATAAATAGTGAGACTATAAACCTAGGCGATGTCAACATAAACTGGTCTTCCATTGACTCATCTACCCCTTCTCAAAGCATCAACCTATATCAATTCACACAGCTAATCAAAACCCCTACTAGACCAAATAAAGATTACACCACAGGTAGCATCCTTGACTGGATACTAGTCTCCCACCCAAATCAAGTTTCTGATAGTGGTACTCTCACAGACTCCCTTAGTGACCATCTCCCTGCCTACATATGCCATTCCCCCTCCACCATCCTCTTTCAACACAGACACATTACCACCTGCAGCATGCAAAACTTCAACCCCCTAATTTTCTCTAATACCTTAAAACAGATAGACTGGAACCCTCTAAGTCCCTCCCTTTAAATGCCGCAGTCTCACATTTCAATAGAATTTTCACTGATACACTTAACTACTTCGCCCCCAGTAGAACCAAAAGACTCAGATCCAAAACAGCCCCCTGGCTAACTAAAGACAGAAAACTACTTATGCATCACTGAGAGAAAATCTGGAAATACTACCAAAAATGCAAAACTCCCAACTCACTTGCCGAATACAAGCAACTGCGAAATCAAGTAAAAAAACAAATAGCCACTGACCGCAAATCCTACTACCCTAAACTTCAAAATAATCATAAAACCAACCCCAGAAAATTTTGGAATAGTATTTCATCAATATTATCCCCAGGCAAAAAAGAGAACCCTTGCCCTGACCCAGACACACCAGACCTCTACGTAGCTACCCAATTTAACTCATTTTCATTGACTCCATAGACAAACTCACCTCTTCTTTCCCTAACAACATCCCCCCCAACTTAACTGATAACAAAAACTTAACATCCATGAACCCTAAGTCCTCCCCTTTTACTCTCAAATCCATTCCTACCCACATTATAAAAAAGCTCCTACAAAAGTTAAAACCTTGCTCTAATGCCCCAGATGACATTCCATCCAAATTTCTCCAACTAGCTGCTGATGGCATAGCCCTTCCAATCAGCATCCTAATCAATCACTCCATTCAGGAGTCCTATGTACCATACCTCTGGAAAAAAGCCTTCATCATCCCCCTCCATAAAGGAGGTACAAACTGTTCAATCTCCAACTTTCACCCTATTGCTATCCTATCCCCTATCTCTAAGATACTCGAAAAATGTATTCACCTCCAACTATTACCCTACCTATTGGACAACCAACTCCTAACTCCTACCCAACACAGGTTTATACCAGGACATAGCACCACCACTGCCCTTCTTTCCTTCCTCGAAATCATTAACTCTGCTCATGACTCTGGGAACATAGTTTCTACGCTCTTCCTCGACTTATCTAAAGCTTTCGACACTGTCTCTCATGTGCTTCTACTTTTTAAACTCTCCCATCTTAATCTCTCCTCTTCATCTATCAAATGGTTCTCCAGCTATCTCTCAGCCAGGGAACAAGCTGTAAAATGGAACTACTGCACTTCCTCTTTTCTTCACACCCCAACAGGTGTACCCCAAGGCTCTATTTTGGGTCCTTTACTATTTATCATTTTCATCAATGATTTCCACCAAAAGATCCCCAATGCTAAACTGGTGCAATACGCAGATGACTCCACTATCATCTGCTCAGCCAAAACTCTTCCTTTACTAATAAACCTTACGCAAGAAGCCTTCTCCTCCACTGAGTCCTGGATGCTTGACAATCACCTAGCCCTAAATGCCTCCAAATCTAAAATAATGATCTTTACCCCTTCTAGACATACTGCTGCTGACAAAGCATCCTTCTCTATACTTAGCCTAAACAAAACAACTATTGAAATAGTTCCCCATACAAAATTTCTGGGCGTTCTTATCGATGACCAGCTAAAATTTGATATCCACCTACAAACCAATATTAAAAAGACTCATCAAAAACTTGGTATGCTTTATCGATACAGACGCTACCTTTCTGTCTTCTAGACAGCTCCTATCTACCACCTACCTCCTACCCTCCCTTTTGTATGGAGCTCCGCTACTCTCTACCCTCCAATCATCCCTAAAATCTAAACTTTCCTAATGTTATAACAAAATTTCAAAGTTTGCCACAGGATCCAAATCCTCTACTCACCATTGCAACTCCCTACATGCTCTATTTTGGTTGGAACTCCCAAGCTACCTAAATTTCATTCAACTAACTACAGCACACAAGCTAATTTTCAAACCTTCTAACTGTCCATCACTCTCCTCTTCCCTAAAACTTCACCAGCCACATAGAACACTTAGATCCACAAATCAGAACCTCTTAGAACTTTACAAGCCTTTACACACACCAGGGCAACTTCTACTATCATTCTCCCTTGCCAGATTATGGAACTCTCTTCCCCTTACATTAGAACTACCCCTAACCTACCATCCTTTAAAACCCTACTCCACTCTCACCTCTACTCCCTCTGGGAGTGCTCCTGTACCCATCCTACCTGATTCCTGATACCTATCCCTATCCCTATTCTATTCTACTCTAATCTCTGCCACTGCTTCAATTCATCTCTCTAAAATTCCTTTGCCTAAATACATGTAGTGTATTAAATGAACATAAATTTATTGTTTTTGCTAATATCTTATAAGTGATTGACTCAGCTCATATATTTCAAGATATGTAAAATTTTGCCTTGCTGTATATTGAATGTTAAACTGTTGTTCTCATATGCTGCACTAATACATTGTATACTGTATATTGTCTTTCTGTCTGGAGCTTTCTCCTCGGGCCTCCATTGAAAATGGGCTACCTTGGCCCAATGGACTTTCCTGGTTAACAAACTGAAATAAATAAACAAATAAATAAATAAATAAATAACTGGAGCTGAAATGTATGTCCTGGTTTCCTAGCTGTGGTCAGTGCACTCTGAGCTGATTTCAAGAATACCATCTCCACCATATTTATGCCTGATGATTTGGAATGGAAGAGCTACATTACTTACACTTCATAAAGAATTCTAATGCATGCAGCAGATGTGTTTACACACGTTATTTGCATTTTTCTTGCCCTTGCCTGTCAGTATGACTCTTGAAATATAATTTCATAAATGTATATCTACTCACAATTGCAAGTAACTTTAATTAAAATACAGCTTGACACCACATTTCACACAGCACCATCACCAGAGGTCTAGCTAACATGACTTTACAATGCTGTGTGGAATATCACTATAGCATGACTGTACTAGGAAACTGAGGTAGTGATCCTTAGTTTCATAAAAGAGGATCTGAATGGGGTATAGTATGACTGCACTGAGAAACTGGGGTAGTGGTCCTTAGTTTCATAAAACAGGATCTGAATGTGTTTCCCAGCCACTTGCGGGGGTATCACAGTACTCTTCTTCCCTAAGAAAGCGTATACCACACTACTGGTAATTGCATTTTTCCCAATGGCTAATCTTTTGCATCAGGAGGAACAATGCATATATTTTACCTGGATGTAAAACAGTGTATCATCTCTTTGCTTGTGCAGAAATATTAGAAGGAGCATGCTATGCTGGTGCTGTTAGAAAAAATAATTTTTAATTTCTGTGCAGGTAGACAGAAAGGAAAAACCAGCTATGCTGAACTTCATATCTTAGTAAAAGAAAAGTTTATTTGGCAACTTGTTTTCCTCTGCTTGGAGAAAATGGTATTTGTGGGAACATTCTTTGACCAACAGGGTAGCCTTCAAATACCTGTAAACTTTGTTTTCTAGTAAATATTTGTTTCTTCTGGTAATACACCAATTGCTCTGCAACCCTCCCATTAACAATTAAGAAAGTTTTGACTGCTTATAGTCCAAATCAGAAAAGGACTGCAGATTTTACAGTTTTAGAATCCTCCTCTTTATGAAAATTTATTCTCTGTTGTGAGACCTCCTAGTTTTGAAACAGAAATTATGACCTGTTGATTTATGTGAGAAATTACCTTATTTAATGTTGATACATATTTTGAATCTAGGGAAAATATAAGATCTTCATAAAATCTAAATACCCTTAAGATACATGGGCTAGCACAAGTGAGGTATACACCTCAGGTTGATGACATCTGCTAAAGATCTTAAAAATTAACCGAACACAAACTGAGTTAAAGCAATTGAAACTCAGGTCTCACCTTGAGAGTAGAACAACAGGTAGATGAACTGTGTAGAAGATATACTGAACAAAAAAATGGGAAGCCAGTACAAAGGTTTGTTAAACCTGGCTAGGCATGATGCATCTTTCCTTCAAATGCCAAAAAAAAAAAAAAAACATTGGAATCCTGTTTGGGAATACATATCAAAATATCTCTGCTTGGGTAATGATTCATATAGAAAAAAGAAAACCACAGTATCTCTAGTGGTAAGTAAGCACTGCGATGAGGAATGATACAAATTGAGGAACATAAGAAGTGCCACATAGACAAATCACAAAATTGTTTTAACCACTGGTCCAAGAAATGCAAAGGTCTGAAACTGGAATACAGAGAAAACATCATGAGTCCTTGGATATCCAGCAACCTTGTACAATGAAGCTGGAAGGTGTGCCTCAAAATGGGTAACAGACCTTGCTAAATAGCTGACCATTATGAGGTGACCGGTAATAATAATGCCCAATACAGGTGAAGAAAGTTCTCAGATGTCAGACAGTGCATTGACTGGAAGCAGGCAAGACCCCTTCCTACAAAAAGGAAAATGTTAGCTGTAATGGAAGGCAGGTCTACAATCACACAGCAGATCAAGATACATGCATTATACATTCCTAAGAATTTTTTGCCAATATGATTCTGGACTTGTCACAACAATAATGGGACATTTGAAAAAAGATGATCGACAGGAAGCTGGCATAATGACTGATACTAAAATTACTTGGTATGTAGTGCATGAAAGGAAGCAAAAACTGCAAAACATCTTCCCAAACTGGCTCAAATGAGGACATCAGTAAGGTTTCACCAGAGCTAGGTGGCAGCAAAGGAGCTGGGCATCATCTGTAACCACTTCCTAAAGGTACAGATTACAGATATGCAAAGACTGTGACAAAATGTGGCTTTTCCTGAATATGGTTGAAAGAGATTTATGTCTTCCTCATAAGATGCTTCTGAGCAGGCCAGAGCTGTTAAAAGACACCCATGACATGGTTATACATTTAGTAAAGAAAGAGATCATTAGAGAAGCTGCCTTTGCAACAGACTTGCTTGTTTTGCCTATCAAAATGTCTGATAGTTGTGACAGGTGACTATGGGCTGTATACACTCATAGCTTCATAGATGTGTGCTAGGCTATTGACCCTGGAGTCTTTACAAGCCTAGCCCAAAAAAAATTGCCCAGGCACCATGCCACCTAATGTTAGGGCAAATAGAATGATCCCTGGAGTGAACTTTCTGTTACCCATCCACTCATTAAGATTTCTCTTGAAGAGGGTCAGTGAGGTGCTCTGCTTGACATGAATGGGAAGCTTATTCCAGAGTATGGGCAGTCTTTGGGAGATGAACCTGTCCCTCCATATTCTGTTAATTGTGGTAATGAGGTTGTGATTTCTGGAGCATGTGGCGTGGGGGGATTAGGATTTCTTTAGGTGTAGCATTTCAAGTACGGCTGGGTCGGACATAGCTTTGTAAGTCAAGCAGAGATCACCTCTAAGTAGATGATAAAAGACTGAGAACAGCTGAAGTTTCTTGAGTCGGTCCATGTAGGACATGTGTTTAAGACCTAGGATCCTTTTTGTGAGGTATTTTTGTGGCATCTCCAGCTGTTGTAGGTGTCTGGTCAGGTACATGCCAAATGGGGCATTATATTTGATGATTGGTCTAATGAGGAATGAGCAGAGAGGGATGATGACCTCTTTCTTCCTGGATATGAAACCTTTGGTTATAAGATGTGTCATGTAGAAGGATTTGCTGACCACAGTGGCAATGTGATGGTCATAGGTGAGGTTGGAACGGAATCTGTCGGTCAGTATGTTGGCTATATCTGTTAGCTCAGTATAGGAGGTGCCATTGTGCAATAACTCAGAGCAAATCTGGGTATTCCCTTTGAGGTTTTTGATACAGCTATAGGAGGCTTTGTGGTTGTTTTTGGTGTCAGCTGCAATTCTGCCTTCATAGCTGGCTTTAGAGAATTTGATAAGGGATCTCAGCTTTTTGTTGAGACTGATAAGGGAAATTTTCCAGTCTAATTACTTCATTTTTTCTGCAACAGTTACTTCCTTCTGTTGTAGAGTTTACTGATGGCTGGGGACCACCAGATTGGCTTCCTTTTTTTGGAGGAGAGCGTCTTAGTTCTATTTGGTATGACAAGGTCCATGCATTTGTGTACATGTTCGTACAGTGCACTGGTGTATGATTCAGCAGATTTGCAGCTATTTTCCATTGGTATGGGTGCCAAGAAGTTAGCTAGCTACCTCTGTTTTTAGGATCCCAGAGTTGGCTTTAGACAAGTTTTTCAGGGTGGTGAGATGGAGATTTCCATGGTGATCAGTTTGTGGTCAAATTTAACCAGGGAGGAATTGACTCTAGGTGTGGAGCAATGATCTCCCATGTTGGTGATAACCAGGTCAAGGATGTTGCTTCCTCTAGTGGAGGTCAGAATGAGCTGGTCCAGGGCACTGGAACTGATAAATTCCAGAAAGCGTTGGGCCTGTACATTGCTACTTGAATAGTTTACTCAGTTGATGGAGGGGTAGTTGAAGTCAACCAATATGAGAGTATTGGGTTGGAGCTTGATAGATTCCAGGGTGTTTAGGAACTTGGAGTGAGAGTCTAGGGACATGTTTGGGGTTCTGTAGCAGGCTATGACTTGTATTGCCATGTTACTCAGTGTTAGTTGTACCTGAAGTATCTCGGCTGCATTGTGCTGTGCTGCCAGTCTAGAGGTGTGTGCATCCTTTAAGAATATGGATTTAGACTTCTAGCATTGAGCAGCATGTCTGTCAGATTGCATTTGTTTGTAGCTGTTACAGTGGAATTTTGGTGGCAAGAGCCTTAGCCAGTACCCAGAATCCCAGGGGTGACAGATGCAGGCTGTCTCTGGCAAAGCATTGAGGTCTCTTAATCATGTCGTCCCAGGCAGAAAGTTACTGGATCCCCTTAGAATGACACCAGAAACTTAACCAATTGTTGAAGTCAATCATTTTCTGCTCATACTGTGGTATCATTCTGGGTGACGGTAGAATACTGCTCAGGGCTAGGGTCATAACTGCCTGGGCCACATAATCCAAGAGTTCCATCCCATCTCTTTTCATGTAGTCCAGGGAGGTACGTCTCAGGTCACTCACACCCACATGGACAATGACTGACTCATATTTGTACTTGTGGAGTGACATGAGTGCATGTGTTATGTGGCGGAGCCTGGCACCTGATAGACAACTGACTGTCACCTTATCCTTGTTCTAGTGAGTGGGACATCAGTGTGCCTCACAATTGAGTCTCCTATGATTAGTACATTGGGCAAAGTGTTTTGCCTTAAGGGCTTGGGTTGAGGGGCACACTGTGGTGGTGAGCTATCTGTTCTGGGGTTGGTGTTGTGTTGTGGTGGTCAAGTGCGTTTCTGTCTCGGGGGTCTATATTGTTTGGGTAAATGTTTATTGAGATCCTCCATGAAGGTGGATGTATGGTTTGTGTTTCTGTGTGTGAGTTGTGATGGTTGGTGTTTTGGAGGGCTGTGTTTTCTATGTAGTGAGTTGCAGGTGTTGACCTTCTCCTCTTGACCAGCTAGTCCGGTCTTGGTTGGAGCATGCATTGCTTCCAGTCTGATGATATAAGTGCATCTCTCACAGGTGTGAGTGTTGGGAGGTAAGAGAAGAGGGTTATCTGTGTATATTAGACAGTTGCCACACTGTCTCAGAATGCCCAAGTGCACCAGGATAGCAGGAGAAAGCACAGGAAATTGTCCTACAATCATACCAGGTGGGGTGGTCATAACTAATAAGTACTGGTGCTGTTAGCACCTATGTGTGCCACAATAAATGCTACAAAAGCCTGTTTAAGTGCTAGCCAATTAAGCTAATTGAAGTGCAAGAAGTAAAAGAACAAGCACATTCTAAGGGGAAAATTGAAGAGCCGACTTTCTGGCACCGGTATTCATTTACCACAGTGAGTGCCTTGCATGGTGCGCAAACACGGGCTTTTAAACCAGAAAGTTGAAAGGGATGGGAAAAAATGCCCAAATGGCCAATAAACTACAATTTCTGGATCTGAAACCACTCCTCTTGTGGTAGATGGGCTACCTACTGCTTACCACTCCCAGTGATAAGCTAGAAGGCTTCCCTCCAACACAGAAAGGTCTGGGGGGCTCAAAAACTACAAAACAGTCCTGGATACAGCAAATCTGTATCTGGACTAGACTAGTTACAGGAAAGGCGGGAAACAAGCTTAGAGCTTTTTTTTGTTTTGTTTTTTTTTTGTTTTTTTTTTGCAGAAAGCAGTTAGAACAGTTGTAAAAACACTTTAAATACACTACAAGCTAGCACACTTGACTGTGTAGCAATATTAAGGCAAATACAGTTTAAATAAATGCAGATAAATTAAAAATTACAAAAAAAAACAAGTGCAGAGAGCAGTAAATTATGAAAAAATCAAAATGGAAGTACTAAGAGTATCTTTCTCCTTCCTGTTGTTCTTGTAGTCTGCAGGACGCCAAAACTGGATCTGCGGAGCTTAAACAAGTGCAAACCCAAGTAAAAATTTGCTTTTAAACCAGAAAGCTGAAAGAGATGAAAAAACTGCCCAAATGGCCCATAAATTACAATTTCTGGGCCATAAACCACTCCTCTTGTAGTAGATAGGCTAGAAGGCTTCCCTCAAATACAGAAAGGTCTGGGGGGGGGGCTCAGACACTTACAAAACAGTCCTGGATGCAGCAAATCTGTATCTGGACTAGGCTAGTTACAGGAAAGCCGTGAAACAAGCTTAGAACCTTTTTTTTTTTTTTTTGCAAAAGCAGTTAAAACAGTAGCAAAAACATTTTAAATGCAGTACAAGCCAGCACACTTGAGTGTGTAGCAATATTAAGGCAAATACAGTTAAAATAAATGCAGATAAATTAAAAATGACACAGAACAAGTGCAGAGAGCAGTAAATTATGAAACAATCAAAATGGAGGCACTAAGTGCAGAGTAAGACCATTTAAACACTTAAGAGCACACAGAACAGCAAAGTAAGGTAATAAGGTAGAAGACAGTTAAGTAAGAGCAGCTGAAGAAAGTATAAATAGTTTTTTTTTTAATTTACCTAATTGCAGCCAGCCTAGCTACAGGCCTGACATGTTTTTAAAACAGAAGATTTTACAAATTTGTAAGTAAAGAGAATGTGATAGCTAAATTTTTTTGTGTCCCCAAAAGTCATAAAAATTTACAACACCCCCCAGGACACCCAATAAGATCAGCTTGTGGTTATTTCACCCACAATTTGAATTGTTTTTTACATGATTTTTTGTTAAAGAAGTGTTAAAGCTTTCATCTTACATAAAAGATTCCTTTGACTTTTTGAAAAAGATAGAAAATATTATATGGACGGACGATTTGTACTTTGTAGTAGTAGATGTGGTTACCTTGTACACTAGTATACAAAATTAATATGGCTTAGAGGCAATACAACATTTTCTGGGTGATAATCCCAGAACTCATTACATCAAAGAGTTGATATATTTTTGTTTAACAAACAATATTTTTGAGTTTGAAGGGAGCCTATATAGGCAAGATAAAGGCACAGCAATGGGGGCAGCTTTTGCCCCAGCGTATGCAAACTTGTTTATGGGACTAGTGGAAAGTACACACATATACAGAAGTACATTTTATAGAGGTCACGTTATAAAATATTTCAGATTTATAGATGACCTTATATTTGTGTGCCGGGGGGGTAAAGAAGAAGTACCAGAATTTTTGCAGTACCTAAATAATAATGAATATGAAATTCAATTTGATGGGGCACAAGTAGGACTAGTGGTAAATTTTCTGGCTATTACTTTGGAAGGAAGAATGAAAAGTAGGATAAAAACTAGTATACATAGAAAGGTTAATCAGTCCAATTTGATGTTGTATGCTACTAGTTGTCATCTATCTCACACTAATTTATATTCCTTATGGAGAATTATTAAGGATAAAGAGACTATGTAGTGATAAGAATGAATCATGGAAGGAAGCTGAGAAAGCTATAGATACGTTTTTAAGAAGGGGCTATAAACAAGATATAGTGTTAGATAGCTATGCTAAAATCTATAGAAGTTCCAAAGTCACTAGTGGAAATTTATATAACAAAAATTCAGAAAATTGTAAAAATGAATCATCAATGGATAGTTTATTATTTTTTGTTACTAAATACACCCTTTTTCAGACAGGTTAAATGAATTATTAAAGGGGTATTGGAAGCATATAAAAAAAGAAGTGTGTTCACTTTCACAAATAGAATTAAGGTTTTTCTTTCAGAGAGGATGTAATTTAAAGGATTTTTTGGTTCATAGCAAATACAGTAAACCAAAAGAAAAAATTACCAAAAGCCCAATGGGATTAGGAACTTTTCCATGTGGAAAATGTTCGATTTGCCAATTTACAGTGCCAACTTTTGAGAGAATAAATGATAAGAAGTTTGAAACTCGAGGAATTTCCTCTTGTGCAAGTAGGGGAATAATTTATGCTATAGGATGTTCCTGTAAAAATTATATTGGTGAAACTAAAAGAAGTTTGAGCAAAAGAATAAATTAACATATAAGGGACATTAAGAAAAATAAAATTATAGGTCCCGTAGCAGAACATTTTAATAAAGTACATTTAGGAGACACCAAAAATTTTAAAGTAACAGTTTTAGAGCAGGTTTCACAATATTTTGCCAGTGAGGAAATGTTAAAATATCTACTTAGGAAAAAAGAATCAATTTTTATCATTAAATATAATACTTTACAACCTAATGGTTTAAATAAGGAATGTAACTGGCAAAGCTTTATTTAAAAATGTTTTAACTTTAAGAAAAAGCTTTTTTCATTAATTTTAACATAATTGGATGTAATTGATTAATTAAGTAATGTTGTGTGTATAAAAGGAAAACTTGATGAAATAGATATTTATTCTGTAAAGGCTGGATGCGGCCGAGGCACTAAGAGATTTTATGCTAGTTATTGTGGAATAAAACCCGTTTGGTGAACATAAGAATGAGACATCATTGGTCTTTTGTCTTTGTGGTTCCAAAGAAAATCTTTTTTGTTTATTTATATATTTATTTTATTTTGTGCATTTTGATAATTGAGTAAAAAGACTTGCTGACAGATGCTTTTCAGCAATGACCTGGGCCCATAAGGTGAAAATTTAAGTTAAATTAAAGATTCAAGGATCAGAGCAAATATTTACAATTAAATTGTTGAGCATTCCATCAAAACAGTGTAGGTAAAAAAAAGTGACATTACAAATAAAATGTTTACAAAATTACTTGAATAAAACTTGTTTACACTATATAGGGTGGTTGAATTAAACAGATAATGGCAGGCATGCATTTAAAACATACAGTTGCAAGCATATTTAGGTTCAAAGGTTCATAGGTTCATAGGTAGGTACTAGGATATCGGCCCTAGGGCCTATACAAGCCCAGCCAAAAAGGTACCCTGGCTTTTGCCACCCAAGAAAATTATTTTCCTGTGCCAGTGTCGAGCCGAGCCACAGAGGTGATCCCCGGGGTGAATTTCCTATTTCCCATCCAATCATCAAGAATTTTCTTGAAGAGTGCTAATGAGGAGCTTTGTTTTATATAGATAGGTAGTTTATTCCAGAGTATGGGAAGTCTCTGGGACAGGAATCTATCCCTCCGACATGTTCTGTTTATTGTGGTGACAAGGTTTAGGTCCCTAGAGCGTGTAGCTCGGAGAGATTGGGATTTCTTTAAGTGGAGCATGTCCAACAGCTCTAGGTTTGACATAGCTTTGTATGTTAGGCAGAGATCACCTCTGAGTAGGCGATATGCGATGCAGTAAAGCTGGAGTTTTTTGAGATGGTCTGCGTAGGGCATCTGTTTGAGGCCGGTAATCCTCTTTGTGAGGTATTTCTGTGGCCTTTCCAGTTGTTGTAGATGTCTTGTGAGGTACATACCAAAAGGGGAGTTGTACTCTATAATGGGTCTAATGAGTGATGAGTAGAGGGGAACAATGACCTTTTTTTTTCCTGGATGGGAAACCTTTTGTGATGAGGTGTGCCATGTAGAAGGATTTCCTGACTACTGTGGCAATGTGATTATCAAAGGAGAGACTACTGTCCACCTGTGTCCCAAGGTCTCTTATCACACTTTTCATGTTAAGTATATTACCACCTATGTTGCAGTTCATGGGTACATAGTTTTTAACAAAGGGGATGACAATGCACTTTTTGGCATTGAGCTTGAGGCCATGGCTTTGACACCAGGCATCTGTCTCAGTGAGGCCCTTTTGTAGGATGTCCACATCATTAGGAGTTTTGATTACGGCTCCTAGTTTGCAGTCATCTGCGAACTTCGTTAGCCAAAGACCTTCTGTGTTAACCTGTACTTCAGAAAAGTAGATACCAAACAGGAGAGGGCCCAGGACTGAACCCTGTGGTACTCCACTTGTCACTGGTCACATTTACTTTACGAAACAAAGTCCACATAAAGCAATGCAGGCACCCTTGACAAATGTTATTCTTAGTTGTTCCTGTCCCTTTTTTTTATAACAAGAACAAGTTGATTTATCCAAAAAGTTTTCTTTTAGTTTGCTTTTAAACATTTCACTGGTATTTTCCTCTCTAGGTTCTGAAGGGAGTTGCTTCCAAATTGAGGTGACAGCTTTGAGAAAAAAGTAAGTACTTCTGTAGCCAATTTCCCTTCTGATGCTTGAATTAACATTTCCCATTTGATGTTAGCCATCCTGTGGTCAGTTATTATATATTACACCAGGTGAGAATAACTGGGATCATACCACAGAAATGTTGAGGGAACCAGTGCATGGGATAAGCATTTAAGAGCTTCCTGTGGTAAATATGGATAGGGATGAGCTTTGTTTTAATGTATGGGGAGTCTAGTGAAGTGGCATCCTCTGTGAGATATACCTGTTCCTCCAGACCATTCTGTTGATATATGGCAGTTTACACAGAGATGGGTTCTAGTTCCTGTGGTGCAGGGTTTAATTCCCACAGCCTTTTCTGTGACCTTGAGCAAGTCATCCAGACATTACTCACAGGTCATCCTTGAAAAGGGATTGTGTGTCAGCTGGCCTACCTGGTTAACAAAGGGGTATTATTATTATTATTATTATTATTATTATCATTATTATTATTATTATTATTATTATTATTATTATTATATTGCAGAAGAGAAGTAGAGCCATAGTCCAACTAGTTTTGATGACATTTGACTTGCTGATGTGCAGTAGGTCTATCAGTAATGTACTACAGGATGTCTTGCATACCAGACACTGGTCACCACTCAGCAGTCTGAAGGAAGCAGAGCAGACTGACAGGATATGAGTCAGTCCATACAGGACATATTGATTAGGGTTTGTATCCTTTTAGTAAGGAATCTCTGTGGTCACTGTAGTTGTTGCATGTGTCTGGAGAGATATAGGCCAAAGTATGGATAGAGTAGTTTTAGCTTTAAATCTACTTTAAATCTATTTTTATTTTAAGGGTTTCAGATTTAAATCATGTTCTGGCTATCATGTATTGCATATTTGAATTTACCTTCCTAAAATAGAATTATCTGCATTCAAGTACCCATCTCAAGGATTTACTCACATACCAATATTTAAAATCTGGTTAGAAGGGTAAATAAAGCAATTTCCATAACACGGTAACATAGTGCACAACCTTTGAGGCATTTCTTTAAATGCAATCTGTAAGCTTGATTTCAAGAATGAGGTAAAGCTGAAATCAATCTCTGGCAGGAAGAATTAGATCTGTATGATTGAAACAGATGCTTTAAAATGTCTAAAGGCCTACACATACATACACACACACACACACACACACATATATATATATATATATATATATATATATATATATATATAGTATTATATTGTAAATGGTAAAACTGTTGTTACAGGTGACTAGAATAGTGATATTTAGGAATTTATACTTAGGAATACTTAGGAAACAGTAATGTTTCAGCTTACTAAACTGATTGACTCGCTCTCCCCTCTAGCTATTTCTGCCCCGCTTCGCTCCTCTCCCTACCCCCTTATCCCACCCACCCCACGGGCCCTCAGCCTTATACCTCACATACCACACCCCCCCTTTGACTACACCTATCAAAAACTCATACTCTAGTTTGTACCTCCCTCCCGAATACACCCTCCTCCATTACCTCCCCTATCCCCACCCTCCCACACACAAATACTTACTTTAACCCTTCCTTCTAGCTTCTCTTACTAATTCTATAATCTGTACCTAATTCCTTAGTTAACTCCTTTCTCCACAGATAAACATGTCCTGCAAAGCTTTCAACACTTCTTCTAAAAACCCTGTAACAAAAACTGCACAGACAAAACAAATACTTCTATTGATTATTTCTCTTGCTCTCACACTACCCTACTTCCTAACCTGTTATGAATCATGCCTCAATTACCACTTTCACCACACTCCCAAACATACAGCCTCAGATTTCAATAGCCTAAACTTTACACACTTAAATATAACTTCTACCCTCAGCTTCCTCCTAGCTAAATATCACAGGCTATCTCATATTAAAGTTCAAAATCTCATGCTTAAGAAACTAAAATACTTCCTGAACTTGTCTAACAAAGCTTACCTTGAATTTACCCACTCTACCTTGGCAGATGGGGACATTCACCCAAACCCAGGGCCCTTCCCTACCTCATCAGACATTATACCAACCACACTAAACTCTTCCTCACTGATACCAACCTCCAACACTAATACCCTACTCATAGGGCATCTTAACATACGAAGTGTAAATAACAAAATCACCCATCTCCACTCCCTTCTTGAACACCACTCCTTTGATATTCTCTGTTTAACTGAAACCTGGTTAAAACCCTTCACTACAGACAATGAAATCACTCCCCCAGGTTACAACATCTTAAGACTCGACCGCAAAACTAAAAAAGGTGGAGGAGTAGCTCTTTTATTCAAAAATGAACTCAATGTAACATTAGTACCCTGTGACAACCTGGACATTAGCAAGTCTGAACTTCTTATCTCAAAGCTTCAACTTAACCCGAAAAAATCTATCTATATAATCTGTATTTATCTACCACCAGGCAACAATGTTACTACCTTAGAAAATATCCTCAGTTGGTCCACCTCCACCCACCCACAAGAAACCATAATACTAGGAGACCTTAACCTAGACTGGACCTCTTTTAACACTAATAACCCAACCTCTCATATCAACCTCCATGGCTTTACACAGACAATAAGCACCCTACTAGGATAAACAAACCTAATAACAAAGAAAGTATTATTGATTGGATTCTCGTGAATAAACCTCTACTAAAATATAAGTCTGGAACATTACCTGATGACTTTAGTGATCACAATTTAACTTATATTATAAGACAGAAAAATGCCCTTACAATACTCCAATCTTTAGAACCATACGATCTCAAACATTTCAACACTATTCAATTTAAAACTGAACTAAATGCCTGTAACTGGAACCCAGTAAAGACACTGCCTCTTGAAGAAGCTGTCCAATACTTTAACACCACATTCCTAACAATTCTAGATAATCATGCTCCAAAACGCTCCATCCGAATTAAATCTAAACCTGCCCCTTGGCTATCTAATGACACTAGACAAAAATGTTACTTAGAAATAAAGCATGGAAAAATGGCGAACTAGCAAATCTCCTATAGACCAACAGACTTTCAGGCACCTAAGAAACACTACCAAAAAAGCCATCTTCACTGATAAAAGGAGTTATTTTAGTAACCTCCAGCAAGCTAATCACAACAACCCTCAAAAATTCTGGTCAACCCTAAATAGACTTCTTCACCCTGGACAGACTTCCACTCCATCCCCATCTGGGTCTGAAAAGAATTCTGCCCTTGATATAGCCAATACTTTCAACTCTTTCTTTACTGACACTATTAATGCCTTGGCCTCTCATCTCTCTAGTGACAACACTAACATCCCTGACCTTGTATCCCTCAAACTATCAACCTTTAGGCTTCTACCCATCTCTACCTCCTTTATACAGAAATGTATCCATAAACTCAAACCATGCTCCCCTTCAGCAGACCAACTTCCATCTGAATTCCTTCAAAAAGCAGCCTCCAAAATAGCCTATCCCATATCCATTCTCATTAATAGAACTATAAGTGAAGAAACCATACCTAACATCTGGAAAATCTCACACATCATACCCTTACACAAAGGAGGTAACTCCTATGATTACTCCAACTACAGACCCATAGCTCTCTTGTCCCCACTCGCTAAAATCATGGAAAAATGTGTTCACCAGCAGTTAATGAACCACCTAATAAAAAACAACATTCTTACTACTTGTCAACATGGCTTTAGGCCTTTTCATAGCACAGCCACCGCTCTCCTCTCCTTTACTGACCTGATTAACAAGAATCGTAATAATAACATCCTGTCTTCAGCTCTCTTTATCGACCTATCCAAAGCCTTTGACATGGTTAATCACTGTCTCCTTATACAATTTCTCAAATCTCTTTCCTTAGAATCTAATGCTGTCCACTGGTTCAGTTCCTATCTCTCTAATAGGAAACAAGCCGTTCTCTGGGATAAGAAACTATCATCTCTTCTACCTATCTCGCTTGGGGTCCCCCAAGGCTCTATCCTCGGACCTCTTCTTTTCTCCCTCTTTATAAACGACCTACAAGCAGCTATTCCCCAGGCTACATGTATACAATACGCTGACGACTCCACACTAATTTGCTCTGCTAAATCCATTGCTGAACTCCAAACTAATACTCAAGATATATTCTCCAAAGTCGAAACTTGGTTCTTAAAACGTTGCCTACTCCTTAACGCAAAAAAACCCAAACTACTACTCTTTAAGCCTACTAATAGACCCCCTGCACTAGATTTCACTATCTTATCTAATAATGGAACCATTATATCACCTGACCCCACTACCAAACTGCTAGGTGTCACAATTGACAACAACCTTACCTTTGACTGTCACATTAATAATACCATTAAAAATGTAAACAGGAAACTCGGTTCTCTCTATCGAATCAGGACTTTCTTAACCTCCCCAGCCAAAGCTACTCTTGCCCACTCTCACCTCATCTCTACTCTTCTCTATGCCTCACCAATCTACACTAACATAAAAAAAAACAATCTTCACAAACTGTCAACCACCTACAATAACATAGCTAGATTTGTTACTGGTAAGCCTTTTAGAACACATCACTGTTTAAATCTGCAGCAACTTAACTGGCTTGAACTGTCTAACTTGCTACTTCTTTCCCAACTTACAGTTGTCCATAGAGCTCTCTACCAAAGTCAAAATACACCTGCACTTTCTAACCTCTTAACCACATATTCTAATCTAAACTCCCTCCGCTCATCAAACAAACTGCTAGTTTCCTTAACAAAATCTAATAACCTAGCTGGTGACTCCCTCTTCTCAAATGCCTTGGGTAAACACTGGAATCAACTTCCTACTGAACTTACTTCCATGGCATCTACTACTTTGTTTAAACAAAAACTTAGAATCTACCTGAAAAGCCACTGGATGTGTCCCTGTTCAAATCCTGATTAAATGTTAATTCCTTACCTACCACTCTCTCTCTCCCTTTTCTTATGCCCCCCCCCCCCTTAACTGGCCATTCGCTACCTTGCCTCCTTCTCCTCACAAATCATATTCCTTGTGTCTCTGACTCTATTCCCAGGAAGCTTATATCTTTTTCAACTCTACACTGCCCTTTTACTGCTTTTTTTATTTTTTTTTGCTAACTCCTGTCCCTTTACTCTCTCTTCTCATGCTACAATATGTAATTATGCTAAAGATGATAGTATTTAGATAGTCTAGGTAGTTTAATCCTTTGTAATCTAGTTTTAGGTTTCAATGTTTTAGTTCTTTTCCCTGGTCTCTCTTATTATTTCTCGGGTTTTAGAAGTTGTATTGATGTTTAATATAATGTATTTTAGTTTTATCTTGTAATTTTTCAGTCGCCTCTTTTTGTAATCAAGATGCATTGGTTGAAGTGTTACAAGTCTGTAACTTGTTATTTGTAACTTCTTATTTGTACTCATTATAAATCTCTTATGTCCATATGTGGAGCTTTTCTCCCCGGGCCTCTGCTGAAAATGGATATATATCCAGTCAGACTAGCCCGGTTAACAAATGTAAAATAAAAAATAAAAATATTTGCTTGATTGCAATGTTGTATTAAGTAACAGATCTGTGGTTGAAAGGTCATGTGTATTAGGGCTTTAAACAGTTTGTATACTAAATTCAGTAGATAGGACCTAAAGCCTGCAAGATTTGATCATAACGACTACAACGTTGATACGTAGTACTGCATGAATGATTATTTTTAGTACTTCTAAGTTGCCTAGCTAAGTACAACAGCCAGGCTAAGCGTTCACATTTATCAGGGCTTTTAACTGTTTCTATACTAAATTTAGTGGATAGGACCTTAGTCCTGCAAGATTTGGTAATAGTGACTACAATTCTGATATGCTGTGATGCATAAATAATTATTTTTGGTACTTTTAAGTTGCCTAGCTAAATACAGGAGCCAGGCTAGGCATGTTCAAACTTGATGCAGCATGACAGGGATACTGCGACAGTCAGGCCTGCTACAAGCTCTATATTTTACACTGTTACTGTACAAGCAGAAGCCTAATTTTAATTACTATTTGAGTTCTATATAACTAATGAATGGTAGCTGTTAAAGTGCATTCTGGTAATTTCATGTGGACACTTACAGCAATACATAGCCTGAAAGTGTTTAATTGATCAACAGAGCTATTTTAATGTTCTAAAGTGCTTTTTCTAGAAAACAGAATTGATAAGGTGTTTTTTCTTACCATCCTTAACTGCACCCATATCTCCTTCTCATTTCTTAGGATTATTTTACTCTCTCCCTCTAGCCCAACCCATCCCAGCCCATCCCATTGAAAGCCTTGCAATGCAAAGGGGACTTCTACTTGCAACTTACTGCAATATAAAGCAGTTAAAGTGTCATTTATTTTAAAAACTTACTGAAACTACAAGAAAAGAAAGTTCATTTTGCTCTCTTAATGTTTTATGTTTTACATTCTGGGTTACCACATCTGTAAAGTACCGCTCGGGGATCTGCAGCACTGGCAGTGTCACAGTGGGCCTCCCCAACTAATCCTATAGCTAAACTTCAAGGAAATTTACAAAAAACAATTACAGATAATTCTTGGCCATTACTTGCCCTGAAAAGAACAGACTGACTGTCTCTGCAATCTACCGGTCTGGTCAGGCCCTTCTCCATTCAATTCCCATTTCCCACCCACCCCCACTATACCTACATTAATTCTAACCCCTCAACACCTGACCACTACCTACACCAATCACCTACCCATTATACCCTAATCCACAATCTATATACAACTTCCTGCCTTCAGCTCACACATAATACCCCCTAGTCACACCCCCACACTCACCTCATCATCTCAATCACTTTACAGCCATCACCCAGGCATCACTACCATATAGCATGCAAATCACACTATTATCTCTTTCATTAGCCCTCACAACACTAGCCTACATGACATCCATACAAACTAACCTACCTCTACACAACACCACATTCCATACAACACATACTTCCACACTCACAAAAACACACATAAACTTCTCTAACAGCCCTACAATTCTTAATGTTAATACTAAACTATATACACACAATGCCTACATACCAAAATACAACACTAACAGAACCTCACATAGCTCCAACATAGAAATAACACACATAACTAAACACCTACTATCAACCATAAAGAGACTACTTATCTCTGGTGACATACACCCAAACCTATGTCCACTCAAAACCAAACAGATATCTGACCAATTAATTCTTAATATCAACACAAGAAGTATTGCTAACAAGATACCTGATCTGCATGCATTTATAAGCCATTATGCTCCCAACATACTGACCATCACAGAGACATGGCTAAAACCTTGCATCCAAAATGAAGAATTCCTCCTCCAGGCTATAATATCCTAAGACTGGATAGAGTATGCAGAAAATGAGGTGGGGTAGCCATTCTCTTTAAAAATATACTCAACCTCCAATCCCTTCAAACCCCTCTACCTAAATTTAATAATGCCAAAACCCTAATTTCAATCCTTAAACAAAACTAACAAAAAAAAAAAAAATCAACATTCTCTGCTGCTACATACCTCCAGGAAATAACTCTCCCATAATAGAGGAAATCTTACAGTGGACAAGAGATAATTTATCACAAGAAACTATCCTATTAGGTGACCTAAATACTGACTGGTTAACTCCAATAACCACATTAATCTATATGGGTTCTCTCATCTCATTCAAGAACCCACTAGAACAGATAAAAAAATCACAAAAACAATCAATTCTGGATTGGGTACTGGTCAATTGCATGAACAGAGCCCTTGCAAGTACAGCAACTGCATGGCCTCAAAAAGTGTCAATTCACATCAAAAAACCCAAAGGAGAGCAGCCTGTGGTATAGAAATGCTTTAATAAAGCATATAAAAGAAGAGCAATCACAAACCGGTTTCAGCTGAGCAAGTTAAAGCACTGGTCAATTGCCCCAAACAAAACTACCAGACAGGCTGTCTACCAGATGGTCTCAGTGACCACCTCCCCACATTCCTACCACACAAATGCACTAACCTACCCAAGCCCATAGTTCATAGACTAATATGAGATGACCGAAACCTAAACCATTATGATCTTAACACTATTCCAAACCATTGTAACTGGGAACCACTAAAAATCCTTGGATTAGAACAGGAGGTTAACTACTTTAATAGTACTTTTACCAATGTCCTTAACAGGCTCACCCCTGCTAGGAAAGTTAGAGTGAAAGCCAACCATGCACAATGGCTAAGTATTTTATTTTATTTATTTATTTTACATTTGTTGACTGGGATAGTCCAACTGGATATATGTCCATTTTCAGAGGAGGCCCGGGGAGAAAAGCTCCACAATAATAATAAAAATAATAGTAATAGTACAATAATATTCCAAGAGATCAAAGGATATAGATACAATATATCAGATAGTTCAACACAGTAGGAACACATAGACATATGCTAAATGTTAATAGAGTGAGAAAAACAATAAGAGATAGAATTATTTCACAAATTTAGAGTACATTATGGATACTACAGTACAGAGAAATGATAAACTCAGCAAGCATAACTGTACATTAAGATATGACACATCAGAAGAGTGCAGTATCTGCTTGCTGATAGTCTAGTAGCTAAGAAAATACCAAAATGTTGAATTAAGTTAGTCAGGGTTTAGGCATGGACAGAGCCAGTTGGCTCAAGTATTTTTGCGACCTTTTTTTAAATAGGGGAAGAGATTGTTCTTGGGTAAGGTTTGCGGGAAGAAGGTTCCAAATTTTACCCACCAAGTTAGCAAACAGGGAATCCCCTGATGTGTTATTGGATTTTAGGGTTTGGACTGACAGCTTGTTGGACGAATAAAGTTGGCCTGATAGCAATATGTGTGCTAATAATGCTCTTAAGACTTGGGATATTGTCCTGATGGTTGAATATTTTGTGAGCTACTGTGAGCTGGTTAAGCTTTCGTAGAAAAGGAAATTCTAGCCAGCCCAGTTCAGTTAGGTTTTTGCAGTGGTGCATCCTGTATGCCATACCTGTGATGAATCTAGCTATATGGCAGTAACAGGAAGATAGCTTGCTGAGGTTAGCTTTTGAGAGGTTTGAAAATACTGGTGAGGTATAAAGGAGAGTAGAGAGAAAATGGGTTTGGGCAATAGCACATCTAGCAAAAAGGGTTAGGAAAGGTTTGGCCTTGTAGAGGGAGCCTATTTTTTTGTTGATGGACTTAATAGTGTGGTCTATGTGTGCATCAAATTTGAGGATAGTGTCTATTATTACTCCTAGGAGCTTAGTTTGGTTATCAGGGGAGAAGACTGTACCATTGTTAGACTTAATAGTAAATACTGGATGAGTGGATCTAGAGGTGGGAGAGAAAAGCAGCAGCTTGGTTTTGTTGGGATTCAAGAAAAGCTGTCGATCAGTTAGCCAGTTTTCAATACTGTTAAAAGTATTCTGGGTTAGGGATAGCAGATTAGTTGGTGAAGTGGAAGAGCAAATCAACGTGGAATCATCGGCATATTGGACACATTGTGCATTTGGGATAGTAGTGTGCAGGTCATTTATGAAGATAGAGAAGAGGAGGGGACCAAGAATGGAGTCTGAGGGACTCCTAGGGTGACCTGGAGATGTGATGACAGTTTGTCCTGCCATAAGACAACTTGCTGTCTACACCTTAGATAGGACTGAAACCACTGTAGAGAGTGATGGTCCAGGAAGACAGCTTTCAGGGTACTGAGCAGAAGTTGATAACTGACCACATCAAAGGCCTTAGAGAGGTCCAGAAAGAGTGCAGATGATAGCATGTTGTTGTTACAATTAAGACTGATGACATTGGTGAATGATAAGAGGGTTGATGTGGTGCTATGTTGTGGTCTGAAACCAGGCTGGGACTCTGTGAGAAGTTTATTGTGGCTGAGGTAGTGCATTAGTTGTATGTGGATACACTTTTCCAAACATTTTGCTAGAGGTGAGAGAATGGCTATGGGCCTATAGTTGGACAATTCTGTGGAACTACCTCCTTCAGGGGTATTACATGTGATGTCTTCCATATTGATGGAATGGTTGCCTCGGAAATGGATCTATTAATGAGGGTAGACACTGGGATAGTGATGGCCTCAGCAGTTAATTGCAGGAATTCAGCTGGGAGGTGATCTGCTGCTAGGGAAGTGGGTTTAAGTTTTTTGAGAAGGGTTTGTATTAGGGTAGTAGGGATAGGTTGGAAGCTAAAGGAGAAATGGGTTGCAGGAAGCTTTGAGCTATCAGATTTATTTGCGGTTTGGTTGGGGGGGACTGGGTGAGAGGGGTTAGGCTTGGTAGAAGTGAGTTGGGTGGCTAGTGACTGGATAGTTTCTGTAAAGAAGCTATTAAATGTGTTCACAACAGCCACAGGTGTTTCATCAAGGGCAACTGATGGGGTGGGAGTGGTAGTACGACCTGGGTGGAGGAGGTTATTTATTCCAGCCCAGAACTTTTGGGGTTTATTTTGATGCTTTTGTTGTTGGTGGGTATAGTAATATTTTTTGTCTGATATGATGGATTTTTTAGTGTCATTCCTTATTTAATGGTATATGATGAGATCTATAGGGTCTCTAGTAGTATGCCAAGTGGACCAGGCCTTGTTCCTATTAGACATTTTGTTTTTTGTAAGTTTCGTTAGCCATGGTGCAGTTCAAGTTTTGGCACGGATGATGCGAATAAGGGCATGGGAGTTAAGTATATTGAGGAATGTATTATTAAAGAAGGTCACAGCCTCATCTAGTGGGAGTCTGTTAAGTTCAGACCAGTTGACAGCTTTAAGATCATGTAGAAAGTTATCTGGGTTAAAGTTTTTTTTGTTTCATGTCACTTTATACATGTGGTGATGGGTGATCTCAGCTTTGAATTTGATGATGTAGGTGATGCAATGATCACTGAGGTCATCAGGTAGTGTGCCTGAATGGTGCATCTGTGGGTCACCATTGATCAGGATTCAATCTAGGATACTACCTTTGTCATTATTTTTGCTATACCTATTGGGGGGATATGGTTTGAGTAAACCCATGGAGGGTTAAGTGGTTGCTGGGGGCTTCAGAAGAACAAGTGTTCCAGTCGATGTTAAAGTCACCTAAGATAATAGTTTCTTGGGGGTAGTTGCAGGCTAGCCAGTGTAATATATGTTCTAGGGTGCTAACATTTTTTCCGGGAGGAATATAGATGCAGACAATATATCTACATTTATTTTTATTTATTTGTAGTTTGGTGATGAAAATTTCAGTGTTGTTTACCTGCGGAGGCTGTTGGGTGTCACTAGTGACTGTGAGGTTGGACTTAAATAATATAGCCACCCCACCACCTTTCTTGGATTTCCTGTCTGACCTAAGGATGTTATAACCTGGGGGAGTTATTTCAGTGTCATTAGTTGCTGGTTTTAACCAGGTTTTGGTAAGACAGAGAATATCCAGGGACTGGACAGCTAACAGTGTACGGAAGTAGTGGATTTTATTATTTAAGCTCTGGATGTTAAGATGGCAGGCTAGGAAGGCATTTGGATACTTATCTAACAAAGAATAGTGGGCAGGATTGTTTACCTTAGAGCAAGTGTCAGAAGATGTACCATTGTTAGGGTTTAGGTGGGGAATCTCTGGTGTGGTTGGGCCAGGGTTAGGATGGATGTCACCATCTTTAGTTAGGTTGGAGTTCAATTGGGTTATCAGTTTCAGGATTTTACTAATAAGCCTCAGATATTGCCTAGATTTTTGGCTGATATGGGTAGGTCGGAGAGGGTTATGGTATTTAGGGGGGTTGGCTATGGAATAGGGTATGTTGTTAAAATTATCTGGTTTCTTAAAAGCAAGAGTGGTTGAGGTTTGGGATTTAGGGCATATAAGATCTGAATAGAGTTTGTGTTCATACACTGTGAGGTGGTATGGTAAATAGAGCATTATTAATAGAGGGGTGATAAAATTTGGATGTTATCACTGTTATATTTAAGACAGTGAATAAACAAAGTGTTAAATTTATAAGCAAGGAGTAGTGGACTATACTATTAGCATAGCAGATGAAGAGGAAACAGTAAAGCGAGGAATTAAAGTATGTTAAGGGAGGGATGGGTTAAGCAGAAAGGTGGAGTCTGTGGCATGGAGGTTGTGATTGGATAGGCGGAAATAAGGAGGGGTTAGGTGTAATAAATTTATCTGCACTAGGGCGGGTGGAAATTGGGGGCAGGGAGGGGCATGAAGTGAGGGTGAGCGGAGCAGGGCTAACACTGTTCCTAAGGTTCGCTTGTTCTAGGTAGGTAGCTTTGTAATGCTCCTAAGGTTAGCTTGTTCTAGGTAGGTAACTTTATAATGGCTTTTGCCTCTTAATTTTAAATGGCACTTTGCAGGTATTTTTAGGTAATTTTCCTTGTGGCTATTGTCACTAAATGTTTTAAACACACAAAATGTAGCTTTTCTAACAGTGTAAGTCACTTAGAATTAACTGCTCATGGTAGTAAACTTTGCAGGTGAAGTCATGCAGCACAGCTTACAATTATGCAGTATGCCAAGTCCTTTTTAAGCAAATAAGCATACTTTTCCTTTTCAAGGTAAGCCTATCTCTCTTTGCAGCTAAATTTCACAATGCTAGTGAGGACTTTAAATGTAGGGCATAAAAACCAATTAATAAGCAAGTCACTAGTTGTAAAGGGAGTTGGGGTTGCTTTATAGTGCGTTTGGACCCAGTTAGACTATGATAAAGCACAAAGGAGAAAAAAAATGCCAATATTAACCTTATTGTGATTCAAAAGTAAATGGGCAGGCAGTCTTTGCCTTCCGAGTGTGGTCGCTGGACAGGTACATGACTTCTGAGAGAAGCAAGTCCTTTTAGTGGGAATTTGAGGCAGAAATTGAACATTAATTCTTGAGAGTTGTTGGGGCTTCCAGCATCAGCAGAATTCACTCTAGGGAATGGGTAGTCTTCCCGATAGTAGAGCCTTCGGATTATAGCACTGTTTGGAGCAGCAGGGGACCTGGTCAACGTACACACAGTAATCATGCAAAGGGACGGAGTGAAGAGGAAAGTAGAGACACTAGAGCCCTATTAAAATCCAGAAATAAAGCCTGGAAAATCTGGAAGAGGGAAAACACTACCTGTTTCAAACAGAACTACCAGCACCTTAGAATTTAGGCCAAGGAACAAACCAAACCTGATAAACAGAATTACTTCCTAGGCGCCCAAAGCAAATATTCAAAAAAAAAAAAAAAAAAATTTTGGCAGTCAATCAATTCCTTACTAAAATCAGGCAAAACTATTACTCCAGCTCCTAACTCCACCAATAACACTATGGACATAGCCACAAAATCCATCCTGGCATTATCCAGCCAACTATCAAAAAATAGCCCCTCACACACCCCAGCCAATCATCTAGAAAACATTGCCCCTTTACTCTATCACCAGACCCCACCTCTACAATTAAAAAACACCTTCTAAAACTGAAACCTACCACTCTTGCAGCCGATAACGTACCTGGTAGATTCCTAAAAAATGGCCACTGAATCTATATCTTATCCTGCTTCCATCCTAATCAACCGCTTCATAAAGGAATCCCATATCCCACAACTTTGGAAAGTTTCATATATTATTCGTCTTCATAAAGGCGGTAACTCTTATGACTTCTCAAATCACTGTCCCATCGCCATTCTATCCCCCTGTCTAAACTACTAGATAGGTGTATACACCATCAAATCATGAAATTTCCAAACACACAAACTCCTTTCCACCACATAACATGGCTTCCGCCCATATCACAGCACAACCACTGCTCTTCTGTCTTTCACTAATCTAGTTAACCAACACAGGAGCAACGATAACTTTACATCTGCCATTTTCTTGGATCTATCCAAAGCATTTGACAGGGTCTCACACACCATTCTAGTAGATTCTCTAGTTTCACTATCCTTTGCCCCATCTACTATAGCCTGCTTCAGAAGCTACCTATCTGACAGGCAACAATCTGTCCAATGGCAAGGTGTACTATCCCCTCAACTTCCAACTACAATAGGAGTGCCACAAGGCTCCATACTGGTCCCACTTCTCTTTTCTACTTCACCAATAATCTACATAGCTCAACCCAGCATGCCACAATGATTCAATATGCAGATGATTTGACTTAGATCTGCACAGCCCCATCTCCTTCCATTCTACAACAACTCATGGCAGGAAATCTTCAACTCTGTAGAAAAAATGGATCTCTAATATCCAACTCATCCTAAACCCGAATAAGACCAAATTACTTCTATTTACCCCCAACAAATCAAAGACCACTCCCCTTTTCTTTACCATCACCTCTACAAAGGGCAATACCATTTCCCCTTCTATCCATACCAAACTCCTCAGCATTGAAATTGACAATAACCTTCACTTTGATGTCCACATCTCCTAAACCATCAAAAAGGTTTACAAAAAAATGGGTATGCTATATAGGCACAAAAACTTCCTCTCAGATCAAGCAAGAATCACCCTAGCCCAGACTCACCTATTGTCCACACTAATGTACGCAGCACCAATTTTCACCCACATCAGAAAAATTTACCTTGACAAACTATTCATGTTACAACAATATCGCCACGTTTGCTAAAAACTCCACCTTCAGAACACATCAGTGTCTAGCTCTAGGGGACCTACAATGTCTAGAACTACCTCAACTACTTAATTATCACCAGCTAGTCATTGCCTACAACATTCTTAAGTACCCTGATAAAACCCCATCACTAACTCAACTACTTACTCACTACACAGCAAATTGCCCTCTCCGCTCTAGTGATAAATCTCTCCTGTGTATCTCTAAGGCAAACAATACTGCAGGAAAAGCACTATACTCCCATACTATGGCTAGAAACTGGAATAGCCTTCCCCCTTTACTGCCCTCTGCCTCCACCACTTCACACTTCAAAAACTCCCTCAAATCACATCTGATGAATACCTGGCTATGTCCATGCATTACTTGAATTTAAGCTTTCCTATCTTTTTCTCCTTATACCCATGAACAACTACCGAGTTACTCACTCTAATGCTCTAAAGTACTAAAACTCCTATTCTTCCAGACTAACTGTACCTCCTAATCCATGCTGTTTGTAACATCTCTAATTGAAGAAAAGTGTCTTGACTGTCTCTATAGTTCAATGTGAATATCTGTTTGTTTGTTGTGTAATGTACAGTGTCTGTTTTACAACTCTGTATAAAAATAACAATCTTACTGTGAGATATTTCATATATCATATGAACTATATTCTCCATTGATTTCATTTATCCTTTTTTACTGTTTTATTTTTTCCTTAGTTTAAATTACTGCTAGCCACTAATTTTAAAGGGACTTAGTTATTACATTGTTTACTTACCTGCTTAACCTTTTATAGCACTGTGTATTACATGGTTTATAGGTTCATAAATGAATACTAGGCTGACAGCTTTAGAAGGTGTTTCTAAGGGCTCCATACTGAAATGCTGGTACTGAAAAAGCAGAGTGCTGACAACCGAAAAAAAGGCTGAAAACAGAGGAGAAGAGTGAATTATGAAAATCTTTCTTCTTTAAAGTTCTTTTTGCAGGGGAGGGCAATAGCCCCACCCCCCTAAACTTATATGTATAAACTCTGAGATCACCATACCTCAGGAAAAAAAGGGAATATTCTGAGAAATGACATCTCAGACTTATATGCAAGTCTGTTCTTTCAGTCATTCATTCTCTGTGTCTTGGGACTTGGTCTAGGGTGTCCCAACATTTCAAATGGTTACTATTTTTAAGCATAGATATCTTTTCCCATTTGTAAATGATGGTAAAATTACCCAAGAGCATACAGTGGAGTTTAGGTGGCAGAGGATTTACTTGACCATGTTTAGTTGAGGCATAGGTGCCAGGCTAGGGGTAAATTTTTGATTCTCTATCCGTTGGGTCTAGGTAGCATTTGAATAAGGGTAGATGTGAACTCTGCTTCACAAAAATAGAAAATTTGTTCCAGAGTAGGGGTAGTCTCTGAGACACCTACCTGTCCCTACGACATGTTCTATTTATGTTGCAAATGGGGTCTATGTCTTTCACTGGGGTATTGCTCATGCTGTTAGACTTGCAGATGTGCAACAAGTCCCTCAGTACAAGATCAGATGATGCCTTCTAAGCCAAACATAGACCGCCTCTCAGTAGAATGTAGGATACTGATCATAACGATAAAGCTTTGAGGTGTTCTGCATATTCCATGTAGTTTGCACTGTGTATTCTTTCTCTGACGAACCTCTGTGGGAGTTCCACTTGTTTCATATTTCTGATAAGGTACATATCAAAGGGAGCATTGTACTCAATGACTGGCCTAATGAAGGCTAAGTATAGTGGGACAGTGACATCTTGGATGCCACATCCTTATTAGTTGCACAATATAAAATGATTTCCTTACAACAGTAAACACATGATGGTCAAAGGCCAAGTCACTGTCCACATATGTTACTGAGTCCCTAACCACTGGTTCTCATTTTAAGGGTGTATTATCTATGTGGTAATTCCCATGGGTGGCAGACTTTCCATGCAATTTTGGCAGTTTCAGACTATGGCTCCAACACCAAGTATTAGTTTGTAACAGGCCCTTTTGGAGGATATTAGTATTTGTGGGAGATTCTATAACTGCACCAAACTTTCTGTCATTCAAAAACCTCTTGTGAATGAATAGAATGTCTTGTGAACAGTTTTTGACCCTAGTTCTGAGATTTTTAGCATAGGTTCATAGGTGTGTACTAGGCTAATGACCCTGGAGCATTTACAAGCCTAGCTCATAGGATTACCCTGACAACGTGTCACCCGACCTTAGTTCCCAGTGCCTCTGTCAAGTAGAGCCACTGGAGTGATCCCTGGGGTGAATTTTCTATTTTTCATCCACTCATCAAGATTTCTCTTGAAGAGGGTCAGTGACATGTATGGGAAGTCTATTCCATAGCATGGCAGTCTCTGGGTTATGAACCAGCTTGTTCTGTTGATTGTGGTAATGAGGTTGAGGTCTCTTGAATGTGTAGTGCGGAGGGAATGGGATTTCTTTAGATGTAGCATTTCTAACAGAGCTGGGCCACACATAGCTTTGTAAGTCAAGCAGACATCGCCTCTAAGTAGGCGATATGAGAGAGAGAATAGTTCAATTTTATGAGTCTGTCCATATAGGACAAGTGTTTAAGGCCTATGATCCTCTTTGTGAGATACTTTTGCAGCCTCTCCAGTTGTTGCGGGTGTCTAGTGAGGTTCATGTCACTTACATTGAAAGCCAAGATTGTGCAAGACAATCAAGAGGAGAAGGTTAACACCCACACTACACCTCAAGCAACATATAGCCCTTCAAAACCCTCACTACCAACACCCACACAAAGTAACACTAAACCCACATATGCGGATGCCCTTAACATTAACCTACCCAAGCAACAAGGACGTCTGAAGCTGAAACGCAAACAAACACCAATCACAACCAAAGTATCACATAGCTCACAACACCAGTGTGCCACCCAACAACAGCTCCTAAGGTAAGACAACTTACCCAACACTTTAGTCATAGGTGACTCTATAGTCAGGCATACTGATGTCCCACTCACCAGGCTGAACAAGGAGAAAATGACAGTCATCTGCCTGTCAGGTGCCAGGATCCACCACATAACGCATGCACTCAAGTCACTCCACAACAAGTACAAATATGACTCTGTCACTGTCCATGTTAGAGTGAATGACTTGAGACGTACCTCCCTCGACTACATGAAAAGAGATATGGAAGAGCACTCGGATCATGTGCCACAGGCAGGTATGACCCTAGCCCTGAGTAGCATCCTGCCTTCGCCCAGAATGATACTAAAGTATAAGGACAAAATGAATGACATCAACAAGTGGCTAAGCTTCTGGTGTCATTTAAAGGGGATCCAATATCTGTCTGCCTGGGATGACATGATCGACAAACCACGATGCTTTGCCAGAGATGGTCTGCACCTGTTGCCCCTGGGATTCAGGTTACTGGCTAAGGCTCTTGCCACACCTATAGTGCCTTTTTTAGGCAAGGGTTAAAGGACAAAACCACCACCGTAACAGGTACAAGTATACAAAATCTGTAGGTAATGCTACTCAATGCTAAAAGCCTAAACTTCAAAATGCATTCTCTTGAGGCACTCCTAAAAATGGAGATCATTGATACCTGTGTAGTAACTGAGACCTGGTTCAAGGCTTCAGAGAGAACCTGTGCAGTAGCAGGCTACAACTCTTACCACACTTTTCGGCCACCAAACCAGGACCAAAACACTAAAGGTGGAGGAGTGTCCATATTCACCAAGGATATTCACACCTCCAGGCTAGATGCCCAACACAACAATGCATCTAAAATTCTCCAGGTGTAACTAACACTAGGTAAGACTGCAATCCAAACTGTAGCTTGCTACAGATCCCCCACCATGCCCTAAGATTCTCACTATGCCTTTCTAAACATACTGGAAAATATTAAGATACAACCAAACACCCAAATACTGGGGGATTTCAACTACCCTGCCATTAACTGAGAAAACTAACCGTGTACCAACACCTTTGCCCAACGGTTTTTGGAATTCATAAATTCCAATGCCCTGGATCAACTAATCCATAGTCCCACCAGGGGCTCCAATATCCTGGACCTGGTCATTACCAATATGGGAAATTGATGCTCCACACCAGTGGTCATGCCCTCGTTGGTTAGGTCTGACCATAAGCTAATCACCTTTGACATCCACATCTCACCCCCACCCCCCAGTAAGGAAACATCCATAAAAAACTTCTCCAAGGCCAACTTCATGCTACTCAAGTCAGAAGTGACAAACTTCATGACACCCATGCAGACGGGAACAGAAAGTTCAACTGCCGAATCCTACACTATAGCACTGTACGAGCACATCCACTCATGCATGAATCGTGCCATCCCAAATAGAACCAAGACGCTCTCCTCCAAAAAAAGGAAGCCAATCTGGTGGTCCCCTGTCACAAACAAACTTTACAACAAAAGGAAGAAACTGTTGCAGAAAAGAAAATCCCAGGATGCAAAAAACTCCCTTACCAGCCTCAGTAAGAAGCTGAGATCCCTCATAAAATCCTCCAAAGCTAGTTACAAAAATAAAATTGCCAAAGATTCCAAAGACAACCACAAGGCATTCTATAGCTATGTCAAGAATCTAAATGGCAATGCTCAGAGCTGCTCTAAGCTACAACAGAATGGCATTAAATATACTGATCCCAAGGACATTGACAATATCCTGTCAGATCGATTCAGTGCCAACTTCACCCCCTAAAGGGTCCATCTCAATACAGAAAGATTGCCAAATTCCAGTAATCATGGCCACACAGGTAAAAAATGCACTCTCCAAAGCTATGAATACAGCATCCATGTGACCAGAGGACATCCCGGGCTGTGTACTTATATGAACTACAAAATGACCTGGCACCTCACCTAAGTGTCATGTTTAATCATAGCCTCACCTCAGGCTTCATGCCTACTGAGTGGTGCACAGCTACAGTTATCCGATTCCACAAGGGGAGAATCCACCTTAGATCCTGGGAACTACCATCCCATCAGTCTGATGAGCCTGATCTGCAAAGCCATGGAATGTATTATCATGGAACTTATAAACAAAGACACTGGCAACCTTCAAACACTGGACCCCACCCAGTTTGGGTTTGTGAAGGGCCGATCATGTCTCCTGAACCTGACTGACTTCTTCAAATCAGTCTCCAGAGCTTTGGGCAAGGGTAAGGCAGTCCACACAATCTTTCTAGACCTCGCCAAGGCCTTCAACACCATCCCCTACTCTGGAATCATAGATAAACTTACTAAGCTGGGCATAAAACCCTACATCACTCAATGGGTTGCCAACTGGATTACTGACAGAACCCACACTGTAAAAGTAGCCAACTCCAAATCCAGCTACAGACAAGTGACAAGTGGAGTACCTCAGGGTTCAGTCCTGGGACTGCTCTTGTTTGGTATCTACTTCTCTGAAGTACAGACCAACACTGAGGGACTCTGGCTAACAAAGTTCGCAGATGACTGCAAACTGGGAGCCATTATTGAATCCCCAAATGATGTGGATATTCTACAAAAGGGCCTTACAGAAACAGATGCTTGGTGCCAGAGCCATGGGCTCAAGCTCAATGCCAAGAAGTGCATAGTTATCCCCTTTGGAAAAAAACATGTACCCATGAATTACCACATAGGTGGGAGTACGCTAAACACTGAAAGTGTGATAAGAGACTTAAGAACACAGATGGACAGTGGTCTCACCATGAATAACCACATCGCCACAACAGTCAGGAAATCCTTCTATGCGGTACACCTCATCACTAAGGGCTTTTCATCCAGAAAAAAGGAGGTCATTGTCCCACTGTACTCATCCCTCATTAGACCCATCATAGAGTACAATGCCCCATTTGGTATGTACCTCACAAGACATCTGCAACAACTGGAAAATCCACAGAAACACCTCACTAAAAGAATCACAGGCTTAAAGCAGATGCCCTATGCTGACAGACTAAAAAACTCCAGCTATACTCTGTCGCATATCGTCTACTCAGAGGCAATCTCTGCTTAACATACAAGGCCATGTCAAACCCAGAGCTGTTGGACATGCTACACTTAAAAGAAATCTCAATCCATCAGAGCCACATGCTCCAGGGACTTAAATCTTGTCATCACAATGAACAAAACATGCTGGAGGGATAGGTTCCTGACCCAGAGACTCCCCATACTCTGGACCAGACTGCCCATACATGTCAAGTAGAGTGCCTCCTTGGCCATCTTCAAAAGGAACCTTGATGACTGGATAGGAGATAGGAAATGTACCCCAGGGATCACATCAGTCACCCTGCTAGACAGGGATCAAGGGAAGTAAATACTGTGGGAAGAAATAGCCAGGGAATTGTTATGGCTAGTCTTGTATAGGTCCTAGGGCTGATAGTCTAGTACCAATCTATGAACCTATGAACATGCCAAATGGGGCATTGTACTTAATGACTGGCCTAATGAGGGAAGAGTAGAGGGAGACAATGACCTCTTTCTTCCTGGCTGCAAAACCCTTAGTTATGAGAAGTGCCGCATAGGACTTTCTGACCACAGTGGCAATGTGGCGGTCAAAAGAGAGGTTGCTGTCAACCTGTGTTCCCAGATCTCTTACGAAGCCTTCTGTGTTCAGTGGACTACCTTCGATGTGGTAATTCATGGGAACCGGGTTTTTCCCAAAGGGGATGATGACACATTTTTGGCATTGAGCTTAAGGCCATGGTTATGACACCAGTCTCTGGTCTCAGTGAGGCCTTTCTGTAGGATGTCAACATCACTTGGGGAGTGAATTATGGCTCCCAACTTGCAATCGTCTGTGAACTTTGTAAGCCAGAGTCCATTTGTGTTGGCTTGGACTTCAGAGAAGTAAATACCAAACAAGAGAGGACCCAGGACTGAACCCTGTGGGACTCCACTCATGACTGGTAGGCAGTCAGACTTGGAGTCAGCTACTTTCACACTGTGGGTTCTGTCAGCCAGTTTGCAACCTACCTAGTGATATAGGGGTTAATGCCTAGCTTAGTGAGTCTTTCTATGATTCCTGAGTGGGGAATGGTATCAAAGGCCTTGGCTAGATCAAGGTAGGCTGTATGAACCACCTTGCCTTCATCCACAGCTCTGATGACTGACTCAAAGAAGTTGACCAGGTTGAGCAGGCATGATCTACCCTTCACAAAACCATCCAGAGTTTGGAGATTCCCTATATCCTTGTTTATTAGGTCCATGATGATGCATTCCATAGCTTTGCATATCAGACTTGTCAGGCTAATGGGGCAATAATTTCCAGGGTCTGTAGTCGCTCCTCATTTGTGGAGAGGGATGACTGTAGTGGTGCACCATTCAGTAAGGACAAAGCCCGAGGTGAGGCCGTGATTAAACAGGGCACACAGGTGAGGTACCAGTTCACTCTGTAGTTCATGTAGAACACAGCCAGGGATATTGTCAGGTCCCAAAGAAGCTGTATTCTTGGCCTTGGGCAGTGCTGTTTTAACCTGTGCAGCGGTAATACTGGGTGCCTGGCAATCTACTGGTATTGTGATTGGTCCTTTGGGGGGGGTAAAGTTGGCACTGAATCTGTCAGCCAGTATATTGGCAATATCTGTTAGCTCAGTATTGGAGGTGCCATTGTGCAACAGCTCCGAGCAAATTTGGGTATTGCCGTGGAGATTCTTTACATGCCTATAGAAGGCCTTGTGGTTGTCTTTACTATCTGCTGCAATTCTGTTTTCATAGCTAGCTTGAGGATTTGATGAGGGGATCTCTAATTTTTGTTGAAGCTGATAAGGGAGTTTTTCCAGTCTTGGGACTTCACCTTCTTTCACATGAGTTTCCTCCTTTTGTTGTAGAGTTTGTTTATGGCAGATGACCACCAGATTGGCTTCCTTTTTTTGGAGGGGAGCGTCTTGGTTCTATTCGGTATGGCAAGATCCATGCATTTATGTATGTGTTTGTACAGGGCATTAATGTATGATTCGGTGGTCATGTAGTTGTTCTCCAATTGCATGGGTGCCGTGAAGTTAGCCACCTCTGTTTTTAGGAGCCCAAAGTTAGCTTTGGAGAAGATTTTCATGGTGTTTACCTTTGCGGGGGAGGGGGGAATGAGGATTTCAAAGGTGATTAGTTTGTGGTCGGATCTAACCAAGGAGGAGTTGACTATTGATATAGAGCAATGGTCACCCATGTTAGTAATGACCAGATCAAGGATGTTGCTACCTCTAGTGGGGGTAAGAATGAGCTGGTCTAGGGCATTGGAATTAATGAATTCCAGGAAACATTGGGCAAGTGTATTGGTACATGAGTAGTTTTTCCAGTTAATGGAGGGAAAGTTGAAGTCACCCAGTATGAGAGTGTTAGGCTGGACCCTAATATTCTCCAGGGTGGTTAGGAACATGGAGTGTGAGTCTTGGGTCATGGTTGGGGACCTATAGCAGGCTATGACCTGAATTGCTGTCTTACCCAATGTGAGCTGTACCTGAAGTATCTCTGATGTGTTATGTTGGGCTACTAGTCTGGAGGTCTGTGCATCCTTTATGAATATGGAAACACCACTGCCTTTGGAGCTTCGATCCAAGTTCTGGGGCCGAAAGGTGTGGAATGAGTTATAACCTGGTAGTGCAGGGGTGTTTTCTGCTCCCTTGAACCTGGTCTTTCTTACAGCACAAATGTCGATTTTCTCCATTTTAAGGAGTGCCTCGAGTGAGTGCATTTTGAGATTTAGAATTTTAGCGTTGAGCAGCATGACCCTCAGATTGCATTTGTTTGTACCTGTTACAGTGGTGATTTGGTCTTTGGAATGCCACCCAAAAAAGGCACTATAGGGGTGGCAAGAGCCTTGGCCAGTATCTGGAAGCCCAGGAGTGACAGATGCAGGCCATCTCTGGCAAAGCATCGAGGTCTGTCTATCATGTCATCCCAGGCAGACAGATGCTGGATCCCCTTAGAATGACACCAGAAACTTAGACAATTGTTGAAATCAATCAATTTCTGCTTGTACTGTGGTATCATTCTGGGTGATGGTAGGAGGCTGCTCAGGGACAGGGTCATACCCGCCTGGGCTACATACTCCGAGAGCTCCTCCATGTCTCTTTTCATGTAGTCCAGGGAGTTACATCTCAGGTCATTCACACCCACATGCACAATGACAGAGTCATATGTGTACCTGTTGTTGAGGGACCTGAGTGCGTGCATTATGTGGTGGATCCTGGCACCTGACAGGCAGCTGACTGTTACTTTCTCCTTATTCAACCTAGTGAATGGGACATCAGTGTGCCTCACTATTGAGTCACTTATGACTAGTGTGTTGGGCATGCTGTTTTGCCTTAGGGGTTTTGGTTGAGTGGCACAATGTTTAGGAGAGTTATGTGTCTCGTGATTAGTGTTGTGTCATGGTGGTCAAGTGTGTTTCTGCCTTGGAGGTCTCTGCTGTGTGGGTAGATTTTTATTGAGAGCCTCCATGAAGGTGGGTGTGTGGTTTGTGTTTTTATGTGAAGGCAGTGCTGGTGTGTGTTCTAGAGGGCTATGTGTTCCATGTGGTGTGGTGTGGTGCAAGTGCTGACCTTTTCCTCTTAACCAGCTATTCTGGTCTTGGCTGGAGAGTGTGTGGCTTCCAGTTTGGATATATAAGTGCATCTCTCGCAAGTCTGAGTGTTGGGAGGTAAAAGGAGAGGTTTGTTAGTGTACATGAGGCAGTTGCTACATTGCCTCAGGATGCCCAAGCTCACCAGGTTAATAGAAGAAAGCACAGGGAATTGACCTTTAGACACGCCTGGAGGGGTGGGCATTAATAATAAGTACTGGAACTGTTTCCTTGTAGAACATTTAGTGCTGGTAGCACTTTTGTGTGCTACAATAATTGGTACAAGAAGTTTGGTAAAGTGCTAGACTAATAAGCTAGTAAAAGTGCAGGGGAGGAGAGAACTAGCAGATCTAAGGGAAAGATTGAAAAGCAGACTTCTTGGCACCGCTCAGAAGCTTACAAACAGTCCTGGATACAGCAAATCTGTATCTGGACTACACTACTTCCAGTAAAGGCAGGAAACAGTTTTATTTTATTTATTTAGTTTTTTAGTAGAAAGTGGAGAGAGATAATTCAATATTCAGAAGTTAAAGGGGTGGGACTTTGTTAAGTTCTCACTATAAACAGTAGAATGAGCTGATGTAATGTGACTGGGGGGCGGGGGGTGTCCAGTATCAACTTTATACCAGAGGTGGGCAACTCAAAGCCACCAAGACTTAAGACCGCCACAAGAACTGGGCATGGGGGTGGGAAAAAATAATAAGTTATGTACTCAGCATAACTTTCCATGTGAGTTGTTCATCTTGCCATCATTCTTAACTGATGGGTTCGGAGCCGATCCCCCGGCTCCGGTACGGCCACATGCAAAGCTCAAAGTCTTCCTGTAGCTCGAGGCCAAGCCCCCTATCCCATGATGCACTGGGAATTACCTCAGATCTTGTTTGCTGCATATACTATAACCATATATAATAGTTATTCCCCTATAGAAGGGAAGAAGACATTGAGCAGCCAGGATGAAGCAATATCTAGGTCAACTATCAGCCAGGAAGTGGTAGGAGGGAGGGAAGTAAGAATGAAGGCAAGATGAAAAACTCACATGGAATGTTATGGTGAGTACATAACTTCTTAATGTGAAGTTGTTCAATCTCGCCATTCATTCTTAACTGATGGGTAGCGTCCCAAGCACCATCAATCTCAGGTGGCTCACCGGAGTACATTTCTCAGGACCATGGACCCAAAGGATGCTCTATCCCTGGAGGCCTTATCCACTTTGTAATGAATGATAACGGTATGAGGTTTTGACCAAGTGGCTCCTGCACAAATGTTATCAAGGGGAAATTTGGCTGAAAATGCAGTGGATGTAGAAACTGCTCTGGTTGAGTGAGCTTTAATCTTGTGTTGCAAGGGCATATTAGCAGCTGAATAGTCAAAAGTGATACAATCAGATAACCATTTAGGCAGAGTTGTTTTAGCCACTGGTTTACCTTTCCTGGATTCAGAGAATGAAACAAAAAGTTGGTCTGATTTCCTGAAATCTTTTGTTCTATCCAAATAAAATCTGAGCTGTCTGTGAACATCAAGTTGGTGCAGCATATACTCTAATTTGTTGGAATGATTAGGGAAGAAAACTGGTAACTCAATAACTTGGTTAATATTGGTTTCTGAACAAACTTTGGGCAAAAAAGAAGGATTTGTCCTATGTGATATTCTGTCAGCATGAAAAATCAAATAAGGGGGGGGGGGTTTGACAGATAAAGCCTGAAGCTCTGACACTCTGCGGGCACAAGTAATAGCTACCAGAAAACTGGTTTTCCATGACAAATATTTGAGGTTACAAGATGATGCTGGCTCAAATGGAGGGAGAAAAATACGTGAAAGCATAAAATTTAGATTCCATTGAGAATAGGGAGTTTTCACAGGTGGTCTCATATGAAATGTCCCCTTGAGAAAAGCTTTGGATAACTTGTGGGACATGATATTTAAACCGTCAACTCCAAGATGAAAATTAGAAATAGCAGCCAACTGAACCCAAACTATTGCTGCTGCCGCTCTTTTGTTAAAGATCATAGTCAAAAATTCTAATATGGATGTCATGGGGGCTTGGTAAGGATCAATATTATTTTTAGAGGCCATATGGAAAATCTCTTCTACTTACTAAGACACAATTTTCTAGTGGAGGACTTGTGAGAAGACAAAAGGATCTGTTTTGTCTCATTGGATAGGTTATGAAGCCTGGCTATGATGGGAACTGGAGCAGCCAAGCTGTCAGTTTCAATGACTGCAGAGAGGGATGAAGGTCCCCCAACGGGTGTGTCAGTAGGTCTGGAAATGGGTCCAGAATCCAGGAGATCTTCCAAGAGATGAGGTTGAAGGAATGGGAACCAAATCTGCCGAGGCCAATAAGGGGCTATAAGAATGATGGTCCTTCCCAGGGATTTTGCTTTCTGTAGAACCTTGGGTATCAATGGTATTGGTGGAAATGCATAGAGGAGACCCGGGGTCCAATTGTGTATGAGTGCGTCCCTCGGGGCTTCTCCCGGAGGTGGAATCAGGGCAAAGTAGCTTCTGCATTTTGTGTTGATGTGACTGGCAAAAAGGTCACAGCAAGATTGGCCCCATTTACAGAAAAATCCTGTCTGAAATCTCTTTCTTGAGGGACCACTCATGTGGCGATAGGATTGCCCTGCTTAGTTTGTCTGCTATCATGTTGGATCTCTCCGGGATGTGCATTGTCAACAGAAAGCACTGGGAGGAAACAGTCCACTGCCAAACTCTGAGGGCTTCTTGGCAAAGGGGGTAAGATCTGGTTCCTACTTGTTTGTTCAAATACCAGAATACTGACATATTGTCTGTCTGAATCACAATCGTTCCTAGAGAAAGAGAGTCCTTGAAGTACTGCAATGCCAAAAGTACTGCTCTCATCTCCAGGATATGGATATGCAAATGTGACTCCTGATCTGCCCATGTGCCTTGGGCAGTCTTTTCATGAAAATGCCCCCCCCCCCCAACCTATCAGGGAAGCGTCCGTGGTCACAATGGCTACTGGAGGGAGTAGAACAAAGGGGCATCCTATGGGGACATGAAGAGATGTCAACCACCACTGGAGGTCTTTCTTGTAAGAGCTTGTAATCAATATTGTGTGGTCCATGGGTAGTTCCTGGTAAGACCACTCAGTGAACAACAGCTAAGCTAGGATTGCTGCTGCCATCATACCCAGTACTTTCAGAACTTCTGAAGCTGGTGCTCTGTCTTTTGATACCAATGTGCTGACATGCTGACGAAGAAGAAAGACTCTTTCCATTGGTAGCCTTAGAGTGGTGGTTGAGGTGTCTAGCTCTGCCCTGATAGAAATATATGCTGCGATGGCGACAAGGCAGACTTTTCTGAGTTGACTGTAATGCCTAGATGATTGCAGAGTGACAGAGTGTACTCCCTTGCCTGAATCAGTTGATGACTGATGGTGGCGGTAAGCAGCCAATAATCTAGGTATGGAAACACCTGGAATCCTAGATGCCACAGGTGAGCCATGACCATTGCCATGCATTTGGTGAACACTCTGGGGGCTGTAGTGACACCAAAGGGCAGGGCTCAAAACTGATAATGACTGGCTCCCAGCCAGAAATGCAGGTGATCTCTGGATGGCCTGGCCATTTTTATGTGGTAGTACGCATCCTTGAGGTCTATTGAGCACATCAAATTGTCTTTCCCTAAGAAGGGAAGTATAGACTGAAGTGTAACCATCCGGAACTTCTCTTTCTTTACATATTGATCGAGTCTGCTGAGGTCCAAAATGGGTCTCCAGTCCCCTGTTTTCTTTGGAACCAAAAACAATCTTGAGTAAGTTCTGGATGCTGTTTGGTCTGCTGGGACTGTCTGTATGACTCTTTTATAGCAACCTTCGGACCTCTACAGTTGCCTGTCCCCTGCAACTGGGTGGAACGTCTGGGATTCTCCTTATGGTCGGAGGGGGGTGGCAAATGGTATGATGTACCCTCTGGAAATGATACTTTGTACCCAGCTGTCTTTTGTTATTTTTAGCCAGGTGTCTGGGTACAAAGAAAAGTGACCCCTGACTGCCTCCAGAGCAGGACAGTTGGGCCTCCTTTCAGGAGCGCTGGTAAGGTTGTCCAGAAAAGTGATCTCTGTCACCCTGGTGATGCGGACCCCTCTGCTGCGAGGGTGGCGTCTTCCATTATTACCCCCTCTTCTGCCCCTGGAGGTGGGTTCACTACATGTGTCCTGAAAGGCTCCTTGGGCTTTCCAGAACCACATTTTTGCTCCCCTTTGACCTTTGGGATAAGGTCGGGTAGGGGTGGAAAAACAGACTCTGATGGCAGACAGAGACTTGCCCTCCTGTTCCCACATGGTCAAGGTTTCCTTCACTTTAGGCCCAAAAAGGGATGAGCCATCAAAGGGGGTGTTCACGAAGGATGACGTGAAGGACTCCACAAAGGAACAAAAGCACATCCAGGAATGTCTTCTAAGAGTGATTCCTGTACCCACTGCCCTACTCGTTCCATCAGCTGCATATAATATGAGATGCATGGATGAGTTGACAATAGAATTTAGGGTAGAAAGATGGGCAGCAACTTTATCAGAGGCTCCTGCAGCTACTGTACCCTGAAGAGTATCTTCCCAACTCCTTAAGGAGAACTCTTTGCGACCTAGTAAAATGGGTTAAGTAGTGAACGCAGAGCAAAAGTCACTGAACTGAAAATGCATTTCCCATATCTATCCATAATCCTAGACTCTCTATTAGGAGGATGGATAGATGAGGAAGCCTCAGACATTTCCTTTTTGGTGGCCACCACCACCACCACCATGGCATCAACAGGAACTCCTTTGGTTGGTTAAGAACGTTTTGTCTAGTGGGGCTGATATAAATTTGTTAGGCCTCCTAGGGACAGGCTCCATAGACTCCGGTGACTCCCATGCCCTTCGAGAAACCAACTGCATGAGCTCATCAAAGGCCAGAGACACCCAAGAAGTGGAGGGTTGAGACCCAAAAACCTGCAGGAAAACTGACTCATCCTCAGTAGGGTTTCTGGACTGCCAATCACCCCTCTGCCTAAGGATTTCAAGTATCTCAGCAAAGGAGATATCCACAAAGGGGGACCGTGGGGACCCTTCTGACTCACTCAAGTCAGTATCAGATGTTAAAGACTCCTGTGAAGAGTCCAAGTGTCTCCTCTTGCATAATCTCTTCCTAGGAGCCTCCTCAGTGGGAGCTTCTGGAGAGGTCTCGGAAGAGCAGGGGCCACCCTGTGGGGCTACCTGGGGCTCTGGGTCTCTACGCTTAGCCTGAACCATGGAAGCAGAAGCAGACACAGACACTTTAGGGGATGAAGAGGCAAGACCTGAAGTCGAGGATGTCTTGGGAGACAAAGCTCTCCTCATGGCATCGAAGGCACCACTGCTCTGATGGGAAGGAGTCAATGGATCTGAGGGAACCGTCAAACCCTCCAGCACCGAGGCAGTGGGTTCCGAGGTGGAGGTAGGAGCCGAGCTCATCTGAGCCGAAGCCCCAAGAGGGAGAGTCGACACTGACAAGTCGGTTTGACTATCATCTCCAGATCTGACTGCAGAGTGTCGGCTCCTAGAATCCCCGGTCGGCACCGAGAATGTCAGAGTGGATGGAGCCGAGGCCACTGGAACCGGCCTCGACCCCAATGGCTCCACGATCAACAGGTCTGATTCTTCTGGCTCTGAAGGGCCGGTATGGCTCAGAGGAGTAGACAAAGCAGGAGTAGTGGTTTTCAGCTCCAAAGCCACTTGGGTCAGAGCCGACAACAATTTAGCAAGGCCTGGTGCCTGGAGAAGCTACTGCACCAATCGATCCATATCCAAATCTGAAAGGCTGAAAGATGACCTAGATGAATGAATAGATGGTGCCAACTGGAGTAATGGTGACTGAGGCACTTCGGATACTGGCTCCAAGGCTGTGGGCCGGTTCCGAAAAGAAAAGATAGTCAGCTCCGAAACCTGTGGAGCCAATGTCTCATCAGATTATTTTTTTACTTTTTTGATTGTTTGGAATCCTTAGATTCAACAGATGACTTGGAGTACTTAGAAGATTTGCTAGCCACATCCTGGTCACTCAATGCCTCTTGAAAAGGGTGTTTTAACAAACCCCTGTTCATTAACTTCCATTTCCTCTCTAACAGAACCCTGGAAGAAAAGGAATGGCAGATAGCACAAGATTCTTGCAAAACTATTCCAACGCAGCATTCTAGTGAAATGTGTTTTTTTCTTTTATTCTAGCCAGTGTGCCAGTCAGAATATGACAATGACTTGAAGGGCCTGAAAGAGATGATTGTAAGTGGACAGCCCCCAAACAATATATGCATGTAACATGTCCATCAGTAGCTGACATTTTCTGATTACAGTCCAGACATTTTTTAAAACCGGACTTTGAATGTCTGTCCTTCTCATCTGCCATGATACCACTCTAAACACATGCGAATCAACAATTAGTGTGAAATTAGTAATAATAGGCTCTAAACACACACACACAACACACACACGAGCCTGAGAAAAAAGTATCCAAAAACTGCTACACTATACTATAACTACTATAGAAAAAGTCATCTAACAACCACACACAGCCCAAAGATAACTAGGCCAAATATTTAAAAAAAATAATATACAGTAAATATAGACAACACATGGGAAGGGAACTGCAGTGGAGCTATAAGAGCTAACTATCTACCTATGTGCAAAAATTACTAATAATATATAATAAAGTACTAAATAGAAAAATTTTTAAAGTTTACTGGCCCAAGCTTTCACTGGAACCTCCGATCAGATGCCACGACAAACTAGATCTCAGGTAATTCACAGTGCATCATGGGATAGGTGGCTTGGCCTCGAGCTACAGGAAGACCTCAAGCTTTGCGTGTGGCCATACCGGAGCTGAGGGGTCAGCTCCAAACCCATCAGTTAAGAATGAACAGCGAGATTGAACAACTCCACATCAGTTTATAGAGATATTAAATCAAAAGTGCAGAAGATAATTGAGAATAAACACTTATCTTTTCTCAGTATCACAGTAGGCAGTAAGTCAGTCTCTCTGCAGCTTAGAACAGCTTCGATAAACAGGTATATCTGATTTAAAACACTGACAATTAAAGGCAGAGGAACAGAAACCTATTCAATCAACAATAACAGTTTTGCAGGAATGCCCCTAGCTAGATTAAACCAGTCCTGTTCACTCTCTCCCACAGAGAAAACAGATAGGCCTCTAGACAAAAGACTTCACTGCAAACTGAGGGTAACAGTAACAGATATTCAGCTCTATCACACAACAAAAAGGACAGTAAAAACAGTTGTACAGATTACAGAGTTATTAAATCAAAAGTGCAGAAGATAATTGAGAATAGAAAGTGCCAAGTAAAGTTGCTGTTTCTTTTTTTTAAGGTTTATAGTGCAGTACTGAGGATTATGTTCTAATTCATTAATTTCATAGGTTAATTTTATTTACATTCTTATATAAGATTGGGTCTGATTATTCTGGTGATCTGATTTTCTGATTAGCTGGTTACAGTTTTATTTTTATTTTGCTTTTTACTCATTGTATTTATTTTTCAATGTAATGTAACGTTCATGTCCTAATGAGTAGATTTAGCTGGAGGTGTTTTCCTCAGGATTGTTTATTTTTTAATTCATACAATGTATGCAGCTTCATTTCTTTCCTTAACTCTGCTTGAAGTTGATGCGCATAGATTAAATATGTACTCACTGTTGCAAAAACATGCTTTTATGTAATGGTGATAAATGGGTATGTCATTAAGATAAATATCTACATGTAAATATACTGGTCACACACAAACACATTCCACACATAATGTAATGAGAAGAAAGAAGGTTCTACAGACATTAAAAATGTGGATAATTATGTAATTGTCAAAGTGAAGGTTCCATGAGAATGACATTATGCACATAAATGTATAGGCATAGAATATAGCAATAACCCATGCCTGGGTGTGGGTAATGCTGGATTTACCCAAGGTTGGTGTGGTTTGGTCATGAGAGCGAAGCCCGAGTGGCCAAACAAAGCCAACCGTGGGTAAATACAGCATTACCCACACCCAGAAATGGGTTATTGCTATTATACAATGACATTATTTAAGAAAAAAATAATTACTTTTCTTAAATAATGGCATTGTATAATGCCTCCTTGCTGCCCTTCCGCAGCTGTCTGGTATTCTGCGGCAGTTCTGATGTACTGCGCATGCATATGCCTATGCAGTACATCAGAGCTGTGGGCAAAAGCAATGGAGAAAGCAAGATCTCCATTGCTTTTTACAAACTGTCTCGCTATGTTAAAGGAGTTTGGCATTGCGAGACAGCTTTAAAAAAGCAATGGAGAATCTCCGTTGCTTTTTTTAAAGCTGTCTCGCTATGTTAAACTCTTTTAACATAGCGAGACAGTATGAAGCAATGAAGATCTTGCATTCTCCGTTGCTTAAAAAAGAGTTATAGTAAATGAAAAAGTCTGGGCGACCGGACCTTTTTTCCATTACTATAACTGATTTACATAGTGTCAGCGTGCACGTTTTTGAATATTAATGGGGGGTCATTGTATAATTATCAATATCTCATGTGACTGGAACAAATACAGATAATGTGCATGTCATATATCACACGTGTTCAGCAGGATACTACTAGGTTAAAATTATTCCAACACAGCATTCTAGTGAAATGTGTTTTTTTCTTTTATTCTAGCCAGTGTGCCAGTCAGCATATGACAATGACTTGAAGGGCCTGAAAGAGATGATTGCTAAAAGCAACAAACATGTAAATGTACAAGACAATGACACTGGTGACACTCCACTTATATCTGCTTCCAGAAAAGGCCATATGAGGACCATAAAGTATCTTTTAGGACAAGATGCAAACGTGAACATCAAAAACAAGGTAAAGTAACTTCCATTACTCTAATTATTTTTTTTTTCTGTTGTTTCAGCAGCTTGTGCAAGTCAACACTGTGAACAATTATGGATATCTCTGGAGCCCATTTTAAAATATACAATATAAAAAAGTTTGAAACATTATATGGTATGTAATATAATTATTTTGTTAAAATATACAGTAATTTGTCAATGTACTATACAGAAGTTAGACTACAAACTGCTAATGGACATACTGTAGTTCTGGGTTTGATTCTCTCAGTCTCCATTTATCTGCTGTTTAACTCAGAGCAAATCCTGTAACCATGCAGTGCTGCTGGGCGTAGCTGTAATTGTCCAATATTTCATGGAATGTTCCTGATTTTGTTTAATAACATTTGTGGTTTTCTGGTAAACCATTAAAGACTGAAGTCAATAAATAATGACAGAGATTTGGTTATTAGATATCATATTCCTCAGAAAATGCAAACTATTGTAAAACCTGTTGTTCTAGAAGCTTTCTGAGTATATAAGATCAACATTTAATATCTGTCCCTCCTTTTGGGCCTTGGTCCATTCTTCTTGCACCAAGACGAGAGCTGTTGTGTTGCCTCACCCACAAAAAGTGGCATTAGTGCCTAGTGGTTAACAAATGCAAAATGTCATCAATAGGAATATAGCATAAAAGAAACACAGTGTCAACATTTCTTTATTATTTAAACAGGTGGTTTAATCTAGCCTATTATAATTTTCATGGTTGCACCATTTCATGTATTATAAAGCTATTCACAGATCCTGTTTATGTATTTAAAAGAAATACATTATGGCTTAAAACATAATAAATTATTCAAACTAAAGGGGTGGCGAAAGCCACATAACTATGGGCTAGGCTTATAAATGCCCTTGGGCAGATAGCCTAGTATGAACCTATGAACCTATGAACCTATTAAACATCTCTTCGGTTCAATAATAAAAAATCCAATAGTTATTTTTTTGTCAAAAATCTTCTCATTTTTTGTTTCTGATGTGGCTTCTGGCCTGCATGGAAAAAGGGCTCCTGACTATGATGCAGTGATTCAGGGTTTGTGATGTATATGGCATCCGTGGTGGTGCAGCGGTAGCGTTGTTGCCTCACAGCAAGAGGTTCTCCCATTTGATTCTTGGCTGGAGTGCGGGGAGTGCCTTCTGTGTGGAGTCTGCATGTCCTCCCCGCGGTCCAGTGGTGTTCTGAAAGACATGCGTGAATGGGCGTGCCTTCGTTGAAGGTTGGGTGTCGAGCTGGCAACTTGGCACCATAAAAACCTACTGCCAATCATTAGCGGACCAGAGTTCCGCTGTGGCGACCCCTAACCGGGAAAAGCCAAAAGAAACAATAACAACAACTGGCTATTTGGCAGATTTGTCAAGTACAGAAGGATGAAGCCTTCCATGAACTACTTTCCTTCTCTAAGAATGAAGGAAGACTGAGAATTAGTGTGAGACTGTACCTTGCAAAGGGCAGGAATTTGTGTACTGGTAGCAGGTGCAGAGAGAAATAATACGCAATTATTACAGCATTTTAATGTTAGTATTTATTCCAAAACAGAAGAAAAGTTCACATATGTGTACAATACCAGAGGTGTACCATTTCTGTTATATGATGCAGGATCTCATACCTCTTGAAATATCTGTCAGAAATATCATACCATAACATGCATCAGATGGCGTAATACTTCAACAAGCAACTAGAAGAGAAGAAGAATACAGATCACATCATCAAATAGCACTTAGGTGAAGTGTCATTTCCTTCCCTTCACGATCACATCATCAAATAGCACTTAGATGACGTGTCATTTCCTTCCCTTCACGATCACATCATCAAATAGCACTTAGATGAAGCGTCATTTCCTTCCCTTCACATTCTGGCACTTGTTGAAACTTGTTTTGATTCCTTATGCAATCAGTAATGGATTTATTGTACTAGACTGCTTGATATTCAGAAAAGACTGTTCTGGCAACCAAGCTCGTAAGGAGGGCATCAGTGAGTTGCAACCTGAAGACAATTTAAACACAGAAACTTTAGGTTTTTAACTCTTGCATCTGTTAGAGCACTAATAACTGTAAGGGTTGGAACAAATGTACAGCTCTACAGTTAATAAATTTTGCAACAAGAAAAGGTGTTAGAAATTAAAATCAAAATATACTTGACAGGGTCCTACCAAAAACCCCTAATAACTTTGCAGTTGCTGAAAGACTACCAAACTGCATAAGTAACTACGTCTTCATCTGTGGAATCTGAAAATAATGTCAGGTTTCACATCCTCTCAAATTAAAAAAAATAACCTGCCTTGGGAGCAAATAAAAAAAAATCATAATTATCTAATCTGTTATCATTGGACCCCTGCTGTTCTGCTGTATTCCTAATCTAAGTGACACTGTGCATTTGTTTTCAGTACAGGGGTAACATTCTGGACAGCTACGCCCCATCAGGAATGGTACAGTGCAGACAAGACTGAACACCTTGGGTTAATGAAACAGATATAGTATTCTTATCAGAAAAAGAAGTAGCACAGAAAACATAAGAAATCAGAAGAAAACCCAAAAATCAGTACAGAGCGTAAGTGTCAGACTCGGGTAAGTATGTCAAAAAATATGGCACCGGGAAGGAATAACTGGAAGAATCAATACAAATTCTGGAAAACTGTAAATGGTATCATAGGTAAAGCAATAACTTCTTATGACAACTCTGATTCTCTCAACTTGCCTCTAGTTACAGCCAAGAATGTCAGAGTATTTGTCCACAATAACACAAAAACTGACAAACAACAATCCTGACCACAATGACATTAAGTAACATGTGGAAACCAAGAAAGTAACACAATATACTTTAGATCTAGCTAACTGTGATTTACTTAATACATTACTGAGGAAAGCAAAGGATTATGGTTCAGCTTCAATGAACAATCTGCTTCTTGCCTTTTTTTAAGAAAATTGTTCCATATACTGTGTGCCCACTTACCCTTACTCATTAACAGGAGTATAAAATAAGGCATTTCCCTAACATCGGGAAAAAAGTAAATTGTACCCATACCCAAAGGAAAGAGTGCACTAATGGATTTGATAAATAAATACATGCCCATAAGTATTGTCCGTCCATTTGCAAAGATTGTGGAATGGGTGCTACATATGCAAATTAAGAAATACATTCCTTTACATCAGGTTAATGTATGAACATGGCTGTAGTGAAACCTGTAGACTCCATGTCATCAAATAAGGACAAAGAACAGCAGTGGCTAACCTTTTTCTGGTCTTCTTCAAAGCTTTTGATATGGGTAGCCATACCTTGCTTCTACAAAGACTCAAGGTACTGAGGCAGAATGGCGGATCAACTGAAAATCTGTCTAAAATATAACATGGATAAATTATGTCTCTGCTTCATGGTATGTAGAAACATGTGCTCCACAAGAATCCAGCCTTGACCCATTACTTTTCTTATTATTCACAAATGGTATAAACGTGCACACAGATTGTAATTTTGTCCAGTATGCTGATGATTTTATACCAAGTGTTGCATCAAATATTAGTGGTTTCATTACATTGGACTACACAGTGGTTTTGATAATGTCACTTCTTCTTCTTCTTTTAGCTTTTCCCAGTTAGGGGTTGCCACAGCAGATCATCTGTCCGCTCATGATTAGCAGTGGAGTTTTATGGTGTCGAGTTGCCAGCCCGGCACCCAACCTTCCACAGAAGGCACACACACACACTTTGGGCCAATTTAGAGTGTCCAATCCACCTACAGCATGTCTTTGGGATGTGGGAGGAAACCGGACCACCCAGAGGAAACCCACGTGACCACAGGGAGGACATGCAGACTCCGCACAGAAGGCACCCCAGCCAAGGATTGAACCGGAGAACCTCTTGCTGTGAGGCAGAAACACTAACCACTGCACCACCATGGCCACCCGGTTGGATAATGTCACTAAAATTGCTAAATCACACCGGATTAATTTAAGTTAGAGAGAAAAAAAAAAGATATTGCACTTTGAGAAAGTAACCTTTGACAAGTATGGCCCTCCTTTGCAAAGAAGCATGGATTGTTCCTCTAAACCTCAAACTGCATTAATTAGACCATACCCTGATCTGTTCACACCAATAACCTATCCTCCCCTTTATTTCTTATACTTTTACCCTAGCTATGAATTACTTTACTTGCTAACAACCCTTTCCGACAGAGTTTAGTCATCAGCTTGCCCACTTTGTTTAGACTTAAACTTTGCTGTCTCTTTCCGCAGAGTCAATGTGACTGACCCACTAGATTTAAGTTGTTAGTGCAATAAAATAGGATTTTGAATTACATTTAATTTCTGTATTTTGATCTGAAGCTACTTGTATTATCCTGCTTTTGTAAACTTATTTTAATTGTTATTTATCAGTTGTTTATGTTGTTTTTAACATGATCCAGACTGGATCTTATGTTGAATTTACTTGTATGATGATGAGTTTTTAAAACTGGTATATATTTTTATGTAAGTGTTTCATATAGTGGAGCTTTTCTCTTTGGGTCCCTCTTGGTAAAATGGCCTCTGTCTGGCAGAGCTAACCCATTCAACAATAAATAAAAAATAAACATTAAGTAAATCAGTTCAGGAAGGAGTGAAGCTAAGTAGTCCACAGGTATGTCGCTCTGGATAACTCCAAACCAAGTAAAGCAAAAAGTATATCCAAATAAAGCTCGAAGTTCTGTGGTTCACACAAATAATTTATTGTAGTAGACAAGCGCTTTCGCTAAACATAGCTTCTTCAGGTCACTTTAATAAATAAGAGAACAAAATTCTTCAATATATAGTCATGTTAATCAACCAATATATGAAGCAATCATAGATTTAAAAGGGAAATGTAAAAAACACAAAATATATGTGTGTGAAGTGTGTAAATCTAAAAACATATAAAAAACAATGCACCTGTATTAGACAGTTAAACATAACTCATAAGGCTTGTTTATATATAGAAAATGTACATAATAAAAAATGTACATAATAAAAAATGTACATAATAAAATATCTGTGTACAATTTATATTTGTGTACAATTTATATTATATGCTAGTGCGTGTGGATACCAGAGTTGATATGTCAGTCATTATCATGATGCATAAATGCTCTACTCTACTAGTAGAAATATTTAGAAATTCTTTTTCATGGATAGAAATCTGGATTTTAAAAAGTGCTAAAGGATCATTAAATAGTGCTATCATAATATAGTCTGTAATATTACAGAAACATATATGTGGCAGTATTTAAGTCATGTCTGAATCCACAAATAAAACATGTATATACGTATCAATGGCATATAAATATAGAAATAAAACCAGAGATCAATGCATCATTTAACTCATATTAATCAATATATATTCCTGGCACATAAAACAGATATTCCTACTACATAGGTATCCTTTATAATGGATCTATATTCTAGAATGTAAACAAATATACTAGACATTTTTCCAGGGATGTTCTCAGGATGTGATCTATCACATTACAAAACTATATATGTATAGATATTTAGTACATACATAATAAATTAGGCCAAAAAACGAACACACTTAAATACACAATGCTTCAAAGATATAAAAACTTCATTAAAAATATATGAATGTTCAAAAATGCTAATATGTACTAAAAATATAAATACATATTAAATAAAGATTCTTTAAATGACTCAGTAAGAGATAGGTATTCGTACTAATCAATTTATGGAAAATATTTGTGCATGACAATAATGTTAAAATTATGTTAAAATTAATAGCACTCAAGTCACTTGATGTTTCTACGTTTCCTGAGTCTAGGTTCGATCGAGGCTCTTTCATTCAAGCCTGACCCACTATCAGCCCGTAATCGAACAATCCAATCACTTTCTTTGTTCTCAGTATCAGTTCTAATATCACCACCTCTTATACTCGGTATTAAAACTTCAAGGGCCCTGAATAGGAAAGTGTGTGTATGATCATGAGTGTTAACATGCTTCGCTAGAGCATTGTGTAATGATCCTTTCTTAATATGATACACATGCTCTCTTATTCTGTCTCTAAATTTCCGATTCGTCTTTCCTACATAAAAATTCCTACATACTTGACAGACTGCAAGATAGATCACATTACTTGTCATGCAATCCGCAGTTGCTGTGGTGTAAAAAGTGCGTTGTGTGTCAGGATGTATAAAACTTGATTCACAATCAATATAGTGACAGAAATTACATTGTCCACATGGAACAGTAGAAGCTATAGTCATTCCAACTTGCCTAGGTCGCGAATAACAGAGCATTCTCTTAAGATTTTTCTTATTTCTATATTGAAATTTTGGAAATTCACCAACTATCTCCTTTAAATCATCATCAATCTGGAAAACTGCCCAGAATTTACTAATTATATTCCTTATTTCGGAGTCATCAGAGGTAAAAGCAGTGGTAAATTTTACTGTGGATAAGGTAGTAGATACATTTTCTTTTGATTGACAGTCTTGGGCAGTAGGTCCAAAATATGGCATGGCTGTGGTAAGCCTTAAATCTGACATATTCTGCATACTATTGTTCACTTCATTAATCCCATAGCCTCTATCAATTAATCTGCCCTTAAGATTCTCTAATTCCATACAGAAGCCTTCTTCAGTAGGATTTAGGCGGGAAGCTCTGATGGCCTGACCCTTGATGATATTTTTAAAAACAAAGGAAGGATGCATACTAGATCTTAATAATAAAGAGTTACTATAACATGCCTTCCTAAAAACACCTGTATTAATCATACCATTAGGTAATTTCTCCAAAAACAAATCTAAGAATTCGATCCTATCTATCGAATAGTTCATAGTAAATCTTAGATAGTCAGTTAGTTTATTCATTTCACTCAATAATAGTTCTAACTGCTCTGATTTCCCTTTCCAGAGAATAAAAACATCATCCACAAAACGTCGAAAGAAGGCTACATGGTCTCTAAATGCTTGGATATTGAATAGGACAATCTCTTCCCAGTGGGCCAAAAACATATTCGCATAGCTATTAGCGCAGGGTGTCCCCATTGCTACGCCATCGACCTGCCTATAAATGGTGTCATCAAAAATGAAAATATTGTTCTCCAGTACTAGTTCTAAAAAGTGTACAACCAAATCTATCTTGACAGCATCATAATCACTGTGCATACGTAAATATTCAGAGATGTAAGTAAGACCAAGGTTATTAGGAATCACAGTGAACAAAGATTGGATGTCAAGTGTAACGAAAATATAATCATTGTGGTTGACATCATCCTTAATGCATTCATAAAAATCTAACAAAAATTGTTTGGAGTCTTTTAGGACAGAACTATTATTATTTAAAATGGGTCTCAAGTGCTTTTCTATATATACTGATAGGTGTTCAGTAACCCAATCACGACCAGAGACTATTGGTCTCATTGGTGGGTTCTGAGCATCCTTATGGATCTTTGGTAGTCCATGTATAACTGGGATCATGGGTTCTTTAATGATTAGATATTCATATAGATCCTTCTCTATCAGTCCACCCATATAGATGTCTAATAATGTATTTCTTATTAATTTTATAATATCCAAGGATATGTCTAAAGTGATTTCTTGATAGAAACTATCATTCAACATGTCCTTCATAGAATTATAGTAATGTGAAGTATTCATAACTACTAGTCGACCACCTTTGTCGGCAGGTCTGACAACAATTGTATCATCATTCTGTAGTTTCTTCAAACTGACCCTCTCATTGTATGTTAAGTTGTCTTTCTTAGAACATTTCTTATTCCTGTTATCTTTATAGTAATATCTATACAGCTCTTCTTCTGTCAGGCGTTGGAAAGTCTCCACCAATGGGTGATTTATGGGGACATATTCACTGAGATTCCTAAAATTAAACTCCTTTTTTGTTTGATCTCTAGTGGTAGAACCCTTATATACTAATTTGAGCATGACATTTCTACAGAATAACTTCAGATCTACCATAGTTTCAGTAATCACACTTCTACTCTTTGGAATAAAATTCAACCCCTTACTCAATAATTTGAGGTCATCGCAAGTTAATTCCTTGTCTGATAAATTGTATACTAGCGTCTGTCCTTGTTCCACATCCTTTTCAGGGTCTGATCTTGTGGTAGATCCTCTGACAGTTTCCTTTTCTGTCGTCCACGGCTCATGGACCGTGTACGCCTGGGGCCCTTCTCTAGACGGATGGGTAAGGGAAAAGAAACATTCAAACCTGTGTCAGGTAATGGATTCATTAAGGTGCTCTTAACTTTAGGTCTAACTGTAGTGTCTGTTAGACAGTCTTGAGTAACAGGCTTATTTCTGACAACCTGAACTTTAGGGTATAAATTAGTTTCAGTGTGCATGCTGGGATGTATTATATGTATTACATCATTGGAATCATTGTTGTCACCAGTATTAGATGTATTGCTTAAATTGGTGACAGCATTTGAGTCTATATAGTTGGTAGAATCATTATTTGTTGCAACTGTTTTCTCCCCTTTATCACTAACTTGTATACCAAGTAAGTCATCCTGCCTGACACTGGCAGCAGTAGAGGTGTCATTAACAATTCTAGTATCATTGTCTGTAACAGTAGTATTATTGGTAACTTCTGCATTTTGTAGATTATTGTTTATGCAGGTCTTATTGCTCATTACCCTCAAATCAACAGGCGGAGTTCTCACAGAATTGAAGATATCATAGTTAGTGCCTCTATCATTTCTATATACATTTCTATCATTCCTATATACATTTCTTCTAACATTACTGTTGGTAGGTATGTTACTATACACATGATTACTAGAGTCAGGATTATTGCCATTACCATTATCAGAACCATGTCCATGCCTGGGCCAAGCAAAGACTTGGCCTAGTTTAAAGTCGTTTAAATCCCTAATTATTTTGTGCCTTTTCTGTTGTGACAGTTTTCGTTCAAAGGCTAGCACACTATCCAAGAGATTTTCAAACAGTGGTTGTACTATACCTTGTGCGTAATCTTTAAATAGCATGGATTGTTTTCTGTTTATTTCCTCTGCTAACACACTTTCTTCTGGTGAAAAATAGTTAATGAGTAAGTCCAGGTATCTCCGACTAGTGTCCAGATTCAATTTCTGCCACATGGTTAGGAGTTCAGGGTATTCTCGACCCTGGCTCAGCATATTGAATATGCGGAGACCTCGAGGCACGATACTGTTGTCAATGCAGAACTGTAGGTGCATGCGTTGCGCCTGAAGCCTCTTCAATTTGAAGAAGCTTTTCTCGATTTCGTCCAGGAGTTTGTGGAGTCTCTCCATGTCGGCGCTTTCGGCAATGATGTCATCTCTCGGCGCTAGGCTGTCAAGTTGCCATGCCGAAATAGCAGTGCACTCCAAAGATTGCTTAAACCTCTTAAGTAAGTCTACGTTCCTCTGTTGTTCAGCTCGAGGAACGTAGTCAAGTTCTATATTGGCCATTATTCAGAGGGAAAAGCAAAAAATTTTTGTCCGTTTCTATAAATGCAATTGTTACTGAATGAATAAATATCTAGGTTTATACCAGATCCAATCTCCGTTCACCGTTCTTAAGGAGAGTAGTGTTGCTTAGTTCTCCGTTCTCCGTTCTTGTAAAAAATGATGTTTAATTAAGATGAATGAGATGACTGTCAGCTCCTGCAGGTGGACTTGAAAGTAAGGTATAAATCCAAAAAGAGAGAAAGATAGTTCACCTGTCAGGCAAACACTCCTCCCAAAAGAGTTAAAGAATAAACATTAAGTAAATCAGTTCAGGAAGGAGTGAAGCTAAGTAGTCCACAGGTATGTCGCTCTGGATAACTCCAAACCAAGTAAAGCAAACAAAGTATATCCAAATAAAGCTCGAAGTTCTGTGGTTCACACAAATAATTTATTGTAGTAGACAAGCGCTTTCGCTAAACATAGCTTCTTCAGGTCACTTTAATAAATAAGAGAACAAAATTCTTCAATATATAGTCATGTTAATCAACCAATATATGAAGCAATCATAGATTTAAAAGGGAAATGTAAAAAACACAAAATATATGTGTGTGAAGTGTGTAAATCTAAAAACATATAAAAAACAATGCACCTGTATTAGACAGTTAAACATAACTCATAAGGCTTGTTTAGAGCTTCCCGCCTAAATCCTACTGAAGAAGGCTTCTGTATGGAATTAGAGAATCTTAAGGGCAGATTAATTGATAGAGGCTATGGTATCAATGAAGTGAATAATAGTATGCAGAATATGTCAGATTTAAGGCTTACCACAGCCATGCCATATTTTGGACCTACTGCCCAAGGCTGTCAATCAAAAGAGAATGTATCCACTACCTTACCTACAGTAAAATTTACCACTGCTTTTACCTCTGATGACTCCGAAATAAGGAATATAATTAGTAAATTCTGGGCAGTTTTCCAGATTGATGATGATTTAAAGGAGATAGTTGGTGAATTTCCAAAATTTCAATATAGAAATAAGAAAAATCTTAAGAGAATGCTTTGTTATTCGCCACCTAGGCAAGTTGGAATGACTATAGCTTCTACTGTTCCATGTGGACAATGTAATTTCTGTCACTATATTGATTATGAATCAAGTTTTATACATCCTGACACACAACGCACTTTTTACACCACAGCAACTGCGGATTGCATGACAAGTAATGTGATCTATCTTGCAGTCTGTCAAGTATGTAGGAATTTTTATGTAGGAAAGACGAATCGGAAATTTAGAGACAGAATAAGAGAGCATGTGTATCATATTAAGAAAGGATCATTACACAATGCTCTAGCGAAGCATGTTAACACTCATGATCATACACACACTTTCCTATTTAGGGCCCTTGAAGTTTTAATACCGAGTATAAGAGGTGGTGATATTAGAACTGATACTGAGAACAAAGAAAGTGATTGGATTGTTCGATTACGGGCTGATAGTGGGTCAGGCTTGAATGAAAGAGCCTCGATCAAACCTAGACTCAGGAAACGCAGAAACATCAAGTGACTTGAGTGCTATTAATTAAAACATAATTTTAACATTACTGTCATGCACAAATATTCTCCATAAATTGAATAGTACAAAAACCTATTTCTTACTGAGTCATTTAAAGAATTTTTATTTAATATGTATTTATATTTTTAATACATATTAGCATTCTTGAACATTTATATATTTTTAATGAAGTTTTTACATCTTTGAAGTATTGCGATATTTATTTTGTGTATTTAAGTGTGTTTGTTTCTTGATCTAATCTATTATGTATGTACTAAATATATATACATATATAGTTTTGTAATGTGAGCATCCCTGAAAAATGTTTAGTATATTTGTTTACATTTTAGAACATAGATCTATTACAAAGGATACCTATGCAGTAGGAATACCTGTTTTATGTACCAGGAACATATATTGACTAATATGATTTAAATGATGCATTGATCTCTGTTTTTATCTCTATATTTATATGCCATTGATACGTACACACATGTTTTGTTCCTGGATTTAGACATGATTTAAATACTGCCACATACATGTTTCTGCAATATTATAGAGTATATTATGATAGCACTATTTAATGATCCTTCAGCACTTTTAAATCCAGATTTCTATTCATGACACATAAAATAGAATTTTTAATATTTCTACTAGTAGAGTAGAGCATTTATACATCATGATAATGACTGACATATCAATTTTGGTATCCACACGCACTAGTATATAAAATATAAATTGTACACAGATACTTTATTATGTACATTTTTTATTATGTACATTTTTTATTATGTACATTTTTTATATATAAACAAGCCTTATGAATTATGTTTAACTGTTTAATACAGGCGCATTGTTTTTTATATGTTTTTAGATTTATACACTTCACACACATACATTTTGTGTTTTTTACATTTCCCTTTTAAATCTATGATTGCTTCATATATTGGTTGATTAACATAACTATATATTGAAGAATTTTGTTCTCTTAGTTATTAAAGTGACCTGAAGAAGCTATGTTTAGCGAAAGCGCTTGTCTACTACAATAAATTATTTGTGTGAACCACAGAACTTCGAGCTTTATTTGGATATACTTTGTTTGCTTTACTTGGTTTGGAGTTATCCAGAGCGACATACCTGTGGACTACTTAGCTTCACTCCTTCCTGAACTGATTTACTTAATGTTTATTCCTTAACTCCTTTGGGAGGAGTGTTTGCCTGACAGGTGAACTATCTTTCTCTTTTTGAATAAATAAAAAATCACTACACATACATAACTGAAGGTGAGATGGATTGAAGACAGTTGGAGAAGGTTTCAGATATTTAAGTGTTAAACGGGGAGGTCTGAATGCTTCATAAATCTAAAGATCCTCCTGCAGCTTTGTGTTGTTGCATAAATATAAATAAACCTAGTAGACTATTTGCCATGAAAGGAGGGGGTCGCCTCTTATGCAGGGCATTACATGTAAAAGTCCTAAAGGAAATAACCTCCAATGATACATGATGCTCCATTATATTAAGTAATTTAAACCTAAACACCTCATCCCTCATTTCCATTGCTAGCCAAGAGCTTACAAAAGCAAGTTCGTGAATAAACTTAGACTTTCAAACTCAGGAAACAATTCTTTGCTAGAGCTCATGTTAGATAATATTAATGACAGGTGCCTACAACTAAGAATACTCCCCAATAATCTTAGCGATCACTGCTCCGGGCTCTCAATTTGCTCCTTCAAAGGGAAAAAAGATTCCACTCTCTCCAACCAAATGATCACAAGTATACCCATCTCTGAATCTAAAAAAAAATACCCTGTATGCCCATTTGTGAGCAGTCAACTGGGAACCATTGATTACTTCCCCAAATTCTAATCAGGTCCTGACTGACTGCATTAATCTACTTGTCTTTATACAATAATCTATATTTCCCATAACTTGGAGATGACATAGAGCCCAAACTGCCTTGGACAAATACTGAATTAAAAAAAAATTAAATACACTAGAGACCATGCATGAAAGCACTGAAAAAAAGCCCTACTAACAATCACCTGCATAAACTATCCCTGGATTAAAAAAAAGCAAGAGAATGTGGCAGCCGATTGACAGCACTTTTACTGAGTGCCAAACGATCAAGGAAATTCAGGCGAAAACACTTTTGCTGATAGTGGAGTGGAGTTTCCTCTTTGCTTCACTGTTGAGTGAGATCATAGTTACATTTTAAGTTCAGAGAGCTGTGAGGATTTCTTTCACATTAGGGGTGCATGGGGGCTTGCTCCCCCTACAAAAAAGATAAACCCCTGAGGATTCCTAAGGTTTGCTGAGAGTTGTTTCAGATGCTTTGTGGGTTATTTCCTTGATCAGCACTTGATGATAGAATTGTTAATCAAGTAACATGGTTCCAAAAGTAACTGGGACTGCCACAAACTCTTCTAAAATCAACTTCAGAGCTAGACAAAATTTCCAATTCTCCTCCCTTAAACAATTTTGACAAGAAGTAAAGAAACTAACTGACCCCATCATAAACACCTCCCCCATCTCCCAAACACCTCTGCTTCTGAGAGCCTAACTTTGCTTAGACTTCACAAATATTTTGTTACCTCTGTTGACACTATTACAAATAAATTTGCATATGTATCCCCATTTCATCAGACAAGTGCTCGTAAAAAAACATAACTTTACTCATTAGCTGCCTTCACTCTATTTTCTTTTGAATAAATCATACAAAAAGATCAAAACAATTTTCAGCCAATCTTAGAGCATCCAATCCACCTACTGCATATTTTTGAAATGATGGAAAGAAACACAAACACAGATGGAACATATACAGAGTATGCATTGAAGGCATTTCAGCCAGAAATTGAACCAGATGATCTGTTGATGTAAGGCTATTTTTCTTTTACATTCAAATAACTGAAACACACTTCTCTTGTTTATATTTCACAGTGCTGCGTGTGTATACTCTCTGCATTGTTTTTCTGCTCATCACAGCTCTAGACATGACTGAAAAGGGTCAGTAGACCACCCTCCCACCTGGTCATTAAATAGCACTAAATAAACAGAGCCATTTTCAACTCCCATACATAGTACAGTCATGCATTATTATTAGTATTATTTTTTTGTTTGACTTTGCCTAGCCCTAGAGTTAATTCTTTCTGTTGATTAGAATATATAAACATCTAATGCTGTGCACAAGGGGGTTAGCACCTTCTGCAAGGTACAAGGCAACTGAATGTAATCCAGAAATGCTGTGCACAAGGGGGTTAGCACCTTCTGCAAGGTACAAGGCAACTGAATGTAATCCAGAAATGCTGTGCACAAGGGGGTTAGCACCTTCTGCAAGGTACAAGGCAACTGAATGTAATCCAGAAATGCTGTGCACAAGGGGGTTAGCACCTTCTGCAAGGTACAAGGCAACTGAATGTAATCCAGAAATGCTGTGCACAAGGGGGTTAGCACCTTCTGCAAGGTACAAGGCAACTGAATGTAATCCAGAAATGCTGTGCACAAGGGGGTTAAGCACCTTCTGCAAGGTACAAGGCAACTGAATGTAATCCAGAAATGCTGTGCACAAGGGGGTTAGCACCTTCTGCAAGGTACAAGGCAACTGAATGTAATCCAGAAATGCTGTGCACAAGGGGGTTAGCACCTTCTGCAAGGTACAAGGCAACTGAATGTAATCCAGAAATGCTGTGCCTATTCTGAGCACATCAACACTACTTTTCCTGCACTACTTTTCCTGCACTAGTCAGTGAAGGGGCATGGATTACGTCTCACGTATAGCACTACAAGTAGCTCTTAAAACTGGAGCTGTGGTGTAGGGACAAGACATACTCTAAACTACCTTGAAATATGGTAAGAACAGCTTGCTCTGGAGGATCCTGCTGAAGCCAAGGCTCACAAGTGTTTAGATGCACAGGCCAGGAAGCCCTAGGTTAGTGGCATATGCTGTTGTATCATGGGATTGCGATTTGGCAGCCGGTGCTTGCTCAGCCCTGTCTGTAATGTGATACTGGCAATGTTTGCATTTTTCACTAAAGCCTTGGCAAGTGTTATTTTTCCTGTTTGATTCACACTGAATTTTCCACACTTGCCTGCATTATGGCATTAGAAGGTGTAAACTGTATTCTCTTTTTTGTAATGCAAGTCTCATCATCTTAAAGTCTCCTATAATATGGAGTTTTATTAGAGGGAGTTTGCCTAGTTAAACTTACATAAATAAATAAAACAATGTTCTTGGAATTTCACACATATAGACTACAGTTAGACTATGTAGTGCTCTTACTTGAGCAGGATAATATGCTGGTGAACTTAGAAAGTAAGTGTTGTTACAAATTGCTCAATTTACATCTGTATAGCTGGTTAGAGGGCATACCATTTACTCAACTGTCCTCTGCAGCAAGAACTGTATTATATCATTAAAATCATTGTAATGATTGTATATGTATACCTTTGGAGCTTTTCTCCCCGGGCCTCTGCTGAAAATGGACATGTATCCAGTCGGACTATCCCGGTCAACAAATGCAAAATAAATAAATATCAAAAACAGTGTACATTAAATTGTAATGCTACAATGAACCATTATAGTACAGCTAATTGTGATGCTTTTCAACAAACTACAATCCTATTTGCCCATTCCACTAAATGGGTTAAACTTAAATATATTTCATAGGGGGCAAGCCATCTGCATTTTTTTTTTACAGGAGCCTGTTAGTTGGACACATCCACTTCATTCAAAAGTGGATTCAACCAAATCCATTTTGACAAAATCCTTTTTTGACAGTGGAGTTTTCCATTTTCTACACTACTGTACAACCTCTGAGTAGGTATATACAAGCTTGGGGGGGTGTTGCCCCCACATGGCGGGTGCATGAGGGAAAAGATTACCTCCAAGTTTCCTCAAAAGTGCTTTTGGTGCTACCTTACTCATATGTGCTAACCATAACAGTGCATGTTATTTAACTAAAAACTCTTTCCCTAACAGTACAACTAAGCAGTAGAAAATAATACACACATGCAAACATGTATACAAAACATACATACATACTTACGTAAAATTAAATACATGCACAAATACAGCACATACAAATCATATTCAGAAAAACAAGATGTGCACTTTTCCTTCCATCTACAGAAAAGTGGCAAAATATAGATCATGTTAATTTTATCACCCTAAAATTAATATCATTCTTCTTTAACTTTTTATAAAATAAATGAAGGCTGAGATTGGGATTCATAGACAAGCACTGTGTAGGCATGAAGAATGTAGTACAATGTTGCCCATAGTTAATCAGATGTGTATAAGGGGACAACACACTGAAGAAAAAATTGTGTGGTAAAATTGAGTTGCTCCATTATGGGAAGGAGCAGTACTAGACTGCTACATCACATTGTAGGGTGGACCAGTATGACACTGAAACACCACATTATGGGGATGAGCAGTACTGGACTGGCACACCACATTATGGGGAGGAGCAGTACTAGACTGGCTCACCACATTATGGGGAGGAGCAGTACTGGACTGGCACACCACATTATGGGGAGGAGCAGTACTGGACTGGCACACCACATTATGGGGAGGAGCAGTGCTAGTCTGGCTAACCACATTATGGAGGAGCAATGCTGTACTGGCACACCACATTATGGGGAGGAGCAGTACTAGACCAGCACACCACACAATGGGGAGGAGCAGTACTGGACCGGCACACTGCATTATGAGGAGGAGCAGTACTGGACTGGCATACCACATTATAGGGAGGAGCAGTGCTAGACTGACACACCACATTATAGAGAGGAGTAGTACTAGACTGGCACGCCACAGTTTAGGGAGGAGCAGTGCTAGCAAATAGACACGTCTGTAACTGATGCCATAAGTAGGTTACTCCCAAGGTGCCACAACAGACAGGGCCTGCTGGTCACATTACTCAACAAGCCATGCCACAAATTTCTCTATGATGTCAAGGCAGACATCACTTGACACAAATACGTTCATAGGCAAGTACTAGACTAGCTGTTCTTGCAGGCCATTTTATGCCTAGCCAGTTTTCTTTTCTGTGGCCTTACCCATCACATGTTTGATAATTATATATTACCCCTAATGAGAATAACTGGGATCATACCATATATAATTTAAGGTGGCCCATGCATGTGATAAAGCATTTAGAAGCTGTCTCTGTCCATTAGCAGTACAGAGGGCAGTCCTTGGTTAAATTTTCTATTTCCCATCCATAGATCTAAGTTGTGCTTGAATACGGACAAGTATGAACTTTGGTTTATGTGGATGGAGAGTTTATTCCACGGCAGCAGTTATCCCGTTAGATATACTTATCCCTCCAAACTGTTTTGTTGAAGTTGAAGAAGTTTAGATCCCTAAACCAAGTATGTCTGATTCTATTTGACTTCCTGTTGTGCAGCAAATCCATCAGTAATGAGCCAGAGGATGTTTTGTATGCCAAATGCCAGACACAAGTAACCTCTTAACATTCTGTAGGATAAAGAGTATATTGACAGGGCTTTGAGTCAGACCATCTAAAACATATTGCTTAGGAGTTTTATCATTTTAGTAAGGTATCTATCTAGGCATTCAGTTGTTGCATGTGCCAGGACAGGTAAATGCAAAAGGGGGGTACTATATTAAATGACTGGCCTAATGAGGGTTGACGCATACCTCCCAACTGTACAGATTTTCACAGAATGTCCAGATTCTGACTTCATATTTTTGTTGTTTTTCATATACTTGTGGTTTTCTGGCAAATTAGTGGTATATCATTACAAATTAGTGGTATATCATTACAAATTGCGGTTAGAGAATAATGACAGACATTTGAGTTTTAGTCTTCATATGCTTTAGAGAAAAAGTCATGCTAATGTAAAAACCTGTTATTCTATCAACTTTTTAAGTTTGTAAGAGCACTATTTAAAATTGTCCTTATTTTTGTGCCTTTACTCCACATTTATTTATGGCTTTGTCCATATTTCTTGCTCTAAGAGGTTGAGAGGTATGGGTCTGAGTAAAGGGGGACAATGACATCCCTAGATCTAGACACATCAGATGACATCAACCGCGACAACAAGAGACCTCTCTGGGCTACTGTCAGAAGCAAAGGCTATGTTTTGCTTATAAGAAGTGGCCACAGAAGCCACTAGCAGTCCCTCCAGGTAAAATTCAATAGGGTGACATTCATCTCACTTTTAAGAAGCATACCTGGTGACCACTGGTAGTCCAGCACCAGAGTGACCAGATGACCTTCACCAAGACAACCACTGACACTCCATTACCTCATCTGCAACTGGACATGCAGGAGGATTAGAAGAAGAGAAATTATTAGTACAAACATGCAGTACACATTCAGTTATTGTTATACATTCCAGTGCCACACATGGCACATGTAACAAGCTGCTGAGAGAGTTAGTCCTGCCATGCTCATCTGTTACTCCTCAACTACTGTAAAAGAAAGTATGCACATATCAGTACACAGGCAAACCTGTGTAGCAGATAACAGGTAATGCAGTAAAAGGAGAGAAAGAAGTATCTCCTCAGAATACATGTCCAGAAATCTCTCCTTAAGATCTGCCTCCCACTGCAGAAGCAGTATTCACTACCACATTTTACTGCACAACGCTAACACTGCTCAACAGAGAAGTGATGACAGTGGCATATAGTGCAGGTCAGTATGGCACCATTACAGGTTACTGCATCAAGGGCAACACTACCTAACAGAGTAGTGATGACAGTGGCATATAGTGCAGGTCAGTATGGCACCATTACAGATTACTGCACCAAGGGCAACACTACTTAGAGTAGTGATGACAGTGGCATCACTCACAGACCTGGCAAGCCTGTGCCAGGTTTCAAATGTGCACAAGGAGATACTGTATCATGCCAGTAAGCACTCAGTGATGTCCCTTTTCAGGAACAAGAATATCTTGCACTATCTGTCAAAGAATGCTGGAACCCTGCAGTTAGCAGTGCCTAAGGATGCTGAGACCACTACTGTAGTTAACTTTACAAGTAAATGGTAACTCCATTTGCATAGATGCGACATGAAGTGTAACTGCAGAGCACTTCAAAACCTTTGTAATGCAATGGCACCATGTGGATCAATGGAGACTGTGTTCATGAGAATAATGATCATGTTTTCTTAGAGCTCTGCTGAGCATGACTAGCACAAGCTGGGCTGGGAAACACATATGATGCAGTTCAGAGAAAGTGGTGGTAAAATGAGTAATTAGCATAACTGCTACAGTGGGGTTGGGGGTTGGCATAATGGCAAAAGGTGTTTACCATAAAGTCAGAAGGTGCAGGGCTTGATTCAAACATTTAGGAATCATAACAAGGCTTAAAAGGTCTTTAGCCTAGTAATTACCTATGAAATTATGAACTATAAGGTGTTTTTTACTGTGGTATAAACAGTGAGCATTATTTTGCATGAAACACTGACAGAAATCTGTCAAAATTACATAGTACCTCTGTTAAACTGGATAGAAAAAGACTGAAGTTTGCAAACACATTTAATAATGTACCCCTAGAAGTGTAATCAACACCTGTGGTGGATGCAGTAACACTGAGGCAAGATAACACATGGTTTGTGTGACTGAGAATACAACACAATATAGTAGCTTGGCACTATCATGTCAAGCTGTCATCAGGCACCTAAAAAAAGGAGAAGACGCAAGGGCCATAAAGACCCTGTACATAAGGGGTAGGCATAGCAATGCATTGTATGGGGAGGGGTGTAGCAATGTGTGCATACTACTAGATAGGGACAGTAAGATAAAGGAAAGTTATGTGGAGCCAATGCTCTGTGCAGAATAATGTATATGGAGAGGTTGGATACAGTAGGACAGGGATCTTAGGTAGATGACTTGCACAGACTGCCCTACTCTCACCCATTTACTAAGTCATGTAACTCACTGGTGTTGAGGGCTTTCCATGTACCCCCAAGAGAGGCAATGGCTGAGAAAGTTCAGCAACCATGACACAGACATGTTAATGTATGATTTCTACATGCACAACATGCACATCCCAGAAATAAGTGCTGCAGACAAGATAGACTGGGAGTAGGTTTGGCAGAGAATGATTGAAGTTGCAAATGAGTGGCCATAATAGGTCTCTGCAACAGATACAAAGAAAAATAACTGCAAAGGACAAGGCATGGCACATTGCCAATGATATATCCACCACAGAGGGTGGAATACCAAAACAAAAATGACATGCACAGCGGATGAGATTGTGGTGTCCTCATATGGGGAAGGCAAGTGGGCCATCAAAGAGAGGTAGATTCAAAGTAGAAGAAGGGATAGCAAGTCCTGCCAGAGTATCAGTAGAAGATGCACTAGTTTTGTACTCCCAAGACCAGTCCATATGGTACACTGTACGTATGAAAGGACTGATTCAACAAGGCCTTTCTGCATATCTTGTTCGTTCAGATAATTCTTGCCTACAACCACAACATTCCACATTTCAAGGAAGTTATGTTTCCATATGCTATACATATGTACTGATGTCTACTACTATGCATGCCATATCAGCTGCATAGGTATATGTATGAACATTACCAAAGCTATTATGTGTTCATCTTTCACAGCTCCTGCTGGTGGAGGAAGACGCACAATGGGCCATCAAATGCCTAATATCAGTAGGTTTTCTGTAGCTGACAGTGGTGGCAATGTCCACATGGTATAGTCTGATGACACAGCAGGCTCACCATTATCAGCACCACAGGTCCCTATAGTGGTACAGGCTGACAGCAGAGGTTACCCCTCCTGTAACTGTGAGCCCTGACTAAGATCTCCATAAGTCTGCATACCACACAGCACCTAACAGTTACACTGTTTCTGATGTGCACATACCCAGCACAGGGGAAGATTGTGGCACCACCATAACTCCAGATCTATCTGTGTAAGAAAAAAAAAATCAGCATAAATCAATAGTTATACAGGTAAGTGACCAGGCACAGTCAGCTGCTACTAACAGCAATGTAGAGACTGTACAGCAATACAGACATTGTAAGTGTAAATACAAAAGATATTATTTTATTCTGGAACAGGTCTTGCATATATTTTGTAAATAGCAAGTGAAAATGTGTCTCAATTGTAAGATTCTTTGTCAAGATTTATAACTGCCTTAATGTCTGGCATGTTACATGGTCTGCATGTTTACCAAAGAAAAATTTATCAGACGGTATTAAGCCAAGGTCCTTATGACCGAATTCATCCAATACAGTAGATCTCATATATAAGTAAACAAACGATTCAAAAATGTCATGGACCTCTAGATGCACAGAACATCTAAATACAATGATCAAAAATCCAGCATCAATGTACATAATCCACTTTTTATTGATATTTATCATGGCTTGGGTTATGAATTGGTTAAAAGTAAAAGCCCATCTGATAATACACGGTTTAATGTTTCTTTTACAAACTGTGGTGTAAATTGCTTCACAGGACAAGGTGTCAAATGCATATGTCAAATCTAAATAAATAACATTGCATGATAAGCCCATATCATGGCCTTACTAATTTAGTTGTAAAATTCTATCATGTCAGCAAAAGAAGATTTGTCTTTAATAAAGCCATGCTGCTGTATTCCAAGACAGCAAATAAGCTAATGTTGTATAAGTACTTTAAGATATCTGTCAAAACACTTTCCCAAAACTGACATCAAACTTAAGGACCTGAAACTTCTAATATCATGCTTACCTCCTTCTTTATGAATAGGTGTTATATCAAATATTTTCCATGCACTTAGCATAATACTACAGTATAGTAATTTATTAAACATTTCTTCAATATAAGTGACAAGGTTTCTTTCAAATTATGTATCTGAACTAATAGAATAATATCAAGTCCCACATATGAATTCTTCTCGGTGTGACTTACTGAAATATTTATCAAATCAGTGATTATATATGGAATACAATCACATATTTGTATCAGTTGTGAAACTATCTTTTATATTATTACTCATTGATGTTGTAAAACATGTTAAATTCATTAGCAATAGTATCATGTTCTGTTATTAAAATAACATTGTTTTAAAATAGCATACACATTGTTCCTAGTTTTAGAGATGTTACTTATATACTTATAATAAGTCTTCAGATCATACTCATTACATGCAAGTTTTTTTTTCTCAAATTCTTCTTAATCCTCTTAAATTACAAATTGTTATCTATATCATTCAATCTGTTTTTTTTTTTGTTTATACTATTAGGAAATATGTTGTATACACTGCAAACCTTCTTTCTTTTCTTATTAGTCTTATTAAGGATTTATTACATCAAAATGGTAAGCCCTTCTTAATATTATCTGTTTTGGAACAAGCTGTACTTTCAACAAATGATTTTAAGATATTTTCAAGGATGGCATACCCATTGTATAGGCTTTCAGGGGACTATTAAACTGTCCATTCAGCAGATTAATTTGCATTGTTTAATTTCACATAATCATTTTTTTCTGCAGTTTTATTTTTTACAGAAATTATTATATTTATAGCTGACTTCATTTCAAATATTACAAAGCAATGGTCAGAGTTATCAAATGGTTCTGCTATGGTGATGTTTTGAATGTATCCTGGGAAATTAGTTGGTATAATGTCAAACATGTTTTTAGAATGTCCATATAGCTCAACTTCTTAGCACAAGAAATCTGAACAAAGCCTAAAATAATGGGGGGGGGGGGAGACAAAGGTCCCCAAAATATGGACAGATTTTACATATTGCTCCTATGAAACATAAAGATGCAAGAATAACAACAGCTGTATTGGCATGCAATTTCTGAAGGATATGAAATCTAAAAATCAAATGTATGTCATTATTTAGTAACTTCAATCATCTGTGATTTCCCAGAAAACCACAAATTTTATGAGGATCCGACGAAAAGTATGAGTCAAAAATCTGGACATTCTGCAAAAATCCGAACAGTCAAGAAGTATGAGCATGTTTACTGGTATTATCTCATTGTACAAAGTTGTGGTATGTTAACATATTAATACAATTCCTAGGCTTGGCCTCCCTAGCTGAAAAGAATTCCCAAGTTGATATCTGGATAGTTAAAATCCCCAAGGAGTAAAGTATTTTCAATCTCCAGAAAGGAAACAAATTTTATTAGAAAGTTATGTTTAGCATTATTCATATGTGGGCAATGATATCTTAAGATGACTCTTGGTACTCCAGTTTGTAGTTACCTTAAATATATCCACGATAATTTCTAATATGGGAACTGAAGCAACAAGGTTTGATACTAGAGATCTATGTATCAGTAAGATTGCTCCTTTTCTTTTATTATCACAAAGCGATTCATACTTTATAAAACTTTTTAATACAGATTCCTTAAAATTCCATGTTTCAACAATTGCAACAGTTTTGTAGTTTTCCATCTTTATTGTTTTACACAGTTCTAGATGTTTATTAGTACTATATACATTACAAAAATAGCACTTTACAGGCTGATTACATATATTTGCTCTCTCTCTCTCTCTCTATATATATATATATATATATATATATATATATATCTATATTTGTTAACCCTTAAACAGGTTGCAAATATTTTATTTTGCTTCATAAATTGATTGTTCCATGATTATTTAAATCTCCAGAGAAAAATATGATGTCCCAAGCAGTCCTCCCAATAAGGAACTACATTTATATTGTAAACCAAGCTAATTTGACTTAGTCTTGTAAGTCTGATTTGTAAATTCATAGTCATTCCATCTTGGAGCGGGGATGATCTCACCTAATATTAGTTTTATAGAGCCAAAGTCTTCAATGATTTTTAGAATGACATTCTTCATATATTTTGATTAGATTGTGTTGAGATGTTTTGCACCTGCATGTATGAAAAGAATATTTTGGATTAACTTAACAAAGCTTATAAATAAATTTAACACAATCTATCAATTTCAATCCAGACAGGGCAGAGACATTTTTGTGAGATTTATCAAATTTATTAAATTGTATAAAGGAAGGTCTGAGTTTTGAGAACAGAATTTAACAAAATCAAAATCTCATGCTGTTCCAAAACATTCCTGTACATCAATCTTTGTTGACAACTTAGTATCAGATGATCTTAAACCAATCTAAACTCCAGTCATTAAAAGTTGATCTTCTTTCATTTATTCTTCTTTTGGATCTGTTATGTCTATTTACCATTTGTCATTCATCATCACTGTTACTATTGTTTCCATTCTGTTTCATATTTATCTCATTTGATATAATAGTTTCAGAGTATAAAACATTTGATTCTGTTTTAATTTTGTAGTTGCTAATTGATTAGAAATGAAAACTTGAATTTAATTTTGGAAAGAAACAAACATCTTTTGCACTTTCTCTAAATGTATTTAAGGTGAAGTTGCCTTTTAGTAAGTAAGTTGCATACTAGAAGCATTTTATTTTTACTCATCTTTACAGCTTCACTGCTTTGTTTTGTTGACTTTGAAATGTTTGGCAAAATGTTCGGCAATATGGATTCATTTAAAAAAGAGATTTTGTGATTGTACATGATCATGTATGAGGTAAAGAGGAAAAAATATAAAAAACAAAACTTTTTTAGTATAGCTTACAGACATATTGTCCCAGAATATATTCATCATTAGTAATTTTGTTGCTTTCCCTGACATAACAAGATTTACACATACACATTTATCATTCATTCTCTCATATATATATATATATATATATATATATATATATATATATATATATATATACACACACATATAAATAACTTGTTTATATATGTATGTATGTATATATATATATATATATATATATATATATATATATATATATATATATATATATAAAAATTTGTTTTGTCCCTTTAAAGTACTATGCATGTATGTACAATGAAATTTCAATCATTGCCTTCTACCTAGATAGCAGATAAGCAAAGATTAATTTTTCTCCTGTTCTGACAACTGCTGCACATTTGAAGTGAGTGCTATTAAAGATAAATATTGTTTAACCATCCTAGTGACATAGAAGGAAAAGCCCTCACTACAGTCCTGGCAACCTGAGTTCAAGTAGCAGCTTGCACATATATTGGAGCTGGCAGAGAAATGGGAATGCCTAATCCTGAAGGATGAAGTGGCGATATTCATGGGTTGTACTGATCCTTTGTATGAAGGAGTGGAGCATTTAACTTGAGATGAAAGCGTGGTTTAGTAGTCACCAGTTGGCAGAAACCTTTACTATGAAACTGCACAAGAGGTTGCACATGCATAAAAGGAGAACATTGTGTTTGCAACGGTGATGTAAACCAGAAGTTCCCTTGACAAGAGAAGGGATAACTGGGATGTTGGAGACAGGACAAGCACAAGTGAATTGCATGACTACCTGAATGGCACCCTCCTGCCAGATGATTCTTGCCCTAGTGAATCTGGGGATCATGTCCATCATAAGAAAACAAATGGGCTTGAGTCTGATAGAGGGAGACTTGCAGTAATAGGTATCTGTTTCTGGGGTCCTACATGTGAGATCTGTCATAGGAAACACTACATAAATTATTAGATGAATGTGATTTTCAAGTAAATGGTCTTCAGTTTCTGTCCTCTTAAATGAATTTGATTAAACTGGCTTTGTATATTCTATAGTCTCCTCAGTATTCAACTGTTTTGTAGTTTTCCATCTGTATTATGTTACACAATTACTTACAGATTATTAATAGTAATGCTGCATGACTTGGATACTACTGAAACTAGACCTGGAAACTCAGCCAAAGCCATTGGATAGTCAACATTCCAAAGGGGTGAATTAATGTACCAGGAAAGCCCAGTTTGAAAAAAAAAATAGTACCTATTGATGACATGAAGTCCATGTGCTGTAAATGAAAGCTTTTATTTTAGCTGCCATATTCATTCCACTTACTAGCTAAGACTCTTAAAAACAGAACCAGAGCAGAAAAGTTCAAGTTTAAGAAGCTAAATATTTCTGCTTGCACTTTTCTGCTCCTGTAGTTAGCAAGCCAGAAAGAAGAGCAACAGTGGTATTTATAAGGAAGTGTGTGTGTGTGTGTGTGTGTGTGTGTGTGTGTGTGTGTGTGTGTGTGTGTGTGTGTGTAAGTAAATTCACAAATACCACCAGCTTAATTTGCAAGCATTCAAAAACACTGACAAAAGTGACACTTCAACTTACTTAAACACATCTCACTGACATCACTTATATTCAGAAATGTATCTTACTGGGCAACAGTCAGCACCGCTATAGAAATAACAATTACAGAGTGTATTCACAATGACTATAAGAAAGACAGAGTTTGTTTCCCTGTTTTTGGATTTCTCCAAAGCATTCAATATAATTGACCATTCTCTCTCTATTAAAAAAAATCATCACTTTAATATTTACCTAGAACACACTAACTACTATTTCTGCTACCTTCATATTTGGTGATATTTTAGACTGGAGAAAAAATTGGAGTATTACATAATTTCCAAGTACAGAATGTCATAGCCCACAGCACTGCAACTAGTGCTGCAAAAAAAAATTGCTCAATAGCAGAATGATGTGAAACATGCCGAAGGCAAATACATCTGCTACATTTATAAACTAAAACAAAATAAGCAGTATATTTAAGAATATACATTTCTTTTAAGATCACTGTTTTGAAGGGAGTCTTTCATCCCATAACCCTGATCGAAAGGAGGTGTGCTGGCATACCCTGACCTCCTCCAACAACAGGTATCAGCACCAAGACTACACTAACACATTCTAAGAAGTGCTTGGCTTTATTAGAAAGTCATGTATTCCTCATAGCTTTAAAGTACAACAACCTGATAATTAGAATATTTCCATAATAAATGTGCATGTGTGTAGCCTCACATATCAGGGAGGTGCAGGGGCTCTGCTGTGTAGAACTAATTTTTTTGCATATGAATTGTCAGTCATGTTACTTTGTTTTGTACTGTCCATGTTTTGTACACTGATGTTGTTTTCTTTTATAGCATCTCATTTCTATGGTCTAAGTCCCTTGAACTACCCTCCAATGTATAACTTCCTTTATCCTTCTGTGTTTGACATTATTGGTTCTGGTCGAGCAGACTAAAACTCGTGCCTCACTTTGCACTTTTGGCTAGTTTAATAGTACTAATACTGCAGTTTCATGCCACAGGAGTGGCTGAATGTGTTGGATCATGATACCACAGTAGCCAGTTGCCGTTCCTTTATCTCTTATCTCTCAACACAGTTTTCAACCCCAACACCCAAATTTGAGGTCAGGTTAACTATATGGTTTTGTGTATTGCTCCTTTTACTGTCACGAAAGACAACACACTGGGTTTTATTTAAAACGTGACAGAACAGAGGTTTTTTTTTTTTTTTTGCTACTCTTGTTGACGGGGGAATGACTTCTTGTTAATGAACACAGTTATATTAACTGTAAAGTAATCAGTCTTGGCCATTATGAAAACAAACCCTAGTAAATATGTACATAAAAATGAATAGTTACAGTTGTCATGAGGTAACTTCTCATCACTAAGACCTGGGACACAGTGGTACCAGATCAATGGTACAGCAGAGAAACAAGCGTTACAATAACAGCAGCAGAACAATCCCAGAAATTTGAAATATGAGGAGAGTGTGTGCAGATTTGTGGGAAGCAGAGGTAAATAGAAAAATGATTCCACCTGGCTGAAAGAAGAAAACAGTAACACAGTCTGACCCATAAATGTACTGCGGGGGTGCCATCATTTTAGAGTCACATACAAAATGGGGAAGGCAAGTAAAAAATTTAAAGATATATATATATATATATATATATATATATATATATATATATATATATATATATATATATATATATATTGGCTGGAGTGAACTGGGCAGGAATTTTGGAGAAATGTTTAACTGAAAGATAATGCATTGTGTGGATTGTATGTTATGCGTACATACATCCACTAGGGTTTACTTCAGGTAGCCTGTCTTCCTCCCGCCTGCCACAATATGTTGCTTAGTGGTTCTTTTAAATTATTCATAAATAAAAACAAACCTTTCAGAAATAGTTAGACATGGGGTGTTATGTGAGCAATGTCATAAGGACAGGACTGAGATTATACGTATTACTGTTGAGCATTTTGAGGAAGTTCAATAGTTTTATGTGGCTTTGTAGAAACATACCAACTTTAACAAGGTATGAGATTTAACTGAAAAACTGACTCCACCAATTCAGTGCAAGTGCAGGAGAGGATTGGAAGCCCATGAAGGAAGAATAGAGTAAAATGTGATGAGACTGTAAAATGTAGCTTACAACATTGTCCTGCTTTTTTTACCCCTCCTGTCTCCCCACTACCCCCCAACTGATTCACTGGTCACGCACTTACTGGTTTTCATGGACACTGGGCATGGGAAGCTAGACTTGGATACTGTGATGCAGCAGAAGATTTTACCAGGTTTCATGATTCAAATGAACTCCCTTCAGAGTATCATGGCCTGCCCGTTGTTGTCGTTGTCTGCAGCACCTTCTAACGATGCTAGTGTGTGTAGCGTACTTAACTTACCAAAATAAGTTGCAAGGCCATTTCTGTTTTAACATGCTTAATGACAAAATATAAGCTAATAAACATAATGTTATTTTGTTTTTAATATCCAGTAACAGCATATATTCCTGATAACTAAACTGAAATAATTTTAAGTTCAGGAGGCCACTAGATGGAGGAGAGTTGGGGGTGCAGTAGGATAATAGATGGGGGAGTGTCAGCTGCAGCGCCCAACCACAATGGTCTAGACTGAGCACCACAGTTGCTAAGGCCACCCTTTACTATGACCTTCTGATCTGCTTTATGTACTAAACTACTGCCCATCATAATTAGTTCCATTTCTGCCAATGTTGCCTTACTAGCCATCTCAAGATTATTTTCAAATATATTTGAACATTAATTTGAAATAGTTGCTTATGTGTTTTCTTTCATTCAGGTTCAGAACTCTAGCTATAGGAAAGGCTTTGTAGCTGAAGTGTGAAACTCATCAGAGATTTAAAGATTCATAGATATTACAAGGTCAATGATTCCTATGACCATGTTCACTTTGCCAGCATGCTCCATCAGGTAGCAACTGTTTTCTCCAGGAGGACCATACCAGTAAATCATGGAGTAAATATGTGGATACCCATCCAGTCACCTAGTTTATGTTTAAAGGAAGATACTGAGTCACAATACTTAACATGGAGTGGGAGTTCATTCTAGAGGTTTGAGAGGAGTGGGTTATAAACCTGTTCGTCCATACCGTTTTACTTATATGTTGGTGTACATTTAGGTCCCTAGTTGTTGCACTGGTGGAGATATTGGAGTGACAAAGAAACAGGAGGTTCAGGATAATTGGGTCTCTAATGCTGAATTAAGCAGGACAGAAATCTCCCCTGAAAAGTCTATAAGACAATGAATAAAGGGTTAAAGCTTCCAGCCTCTCTTGGTAGCTTAGGGGCTTTAGGCCTATGATTTTTTGGTTAGAAACTTAAGGAGCTTTCTAATTATTTGATATGTTTAGTGAGACACAACCCAAAGTAGGCATTATATTAAATAACTAGCCCGATCAATATTGAGTATAAGGGAGTGATTACCTCTTTAGACTTTGATGATATTCCTTTGCCAATTAGCTGTCCTAAATAAAAGGATTTCCTAACAACTGTTGTTACAAGAGAGGGGGCTATTAACCCAAGTACTTAGGTCCCTAACTACATTTTTGTTTTGTAGATGAATGTTGGCTAGACAGTACAGTGAGAGGAGGGGTTGTCTACCATAAGTGATGATGCTATATTTTTTAGCATTTAGTTTGAGCCTATTTTATTACACAACAGTGTACTAGAGCAAGTTCATTCTGGTGGGTTTAGGTGTCATACAATGACTTAACAGTAACCCCCAGTTTGCAATCTTCTGCAAATGTTGCTAGCCAGAGGTCTTGGCTCCTTGTTTGGTGATACTAGAAATAAATACAAAAATGGAGAGGTCCCAGTACTGACCCCTCAGGGACACCATTGGTCAGTTTCATACTTACTAATGAGGCATCTGCATCTTGCACTGTGTGGGTTCTACTATTCAGTTTGCTATGCCTCTTACCAGGTATGGGTCCACTATTAAAGCATATAGCTTTTGTGTGATGCCAACATGAGGACTGGTACTGAAGGCCTTGGCCAGGGCAAGATATGCTGCATGCACTGCATGGCTACCATCTACAGCCTCAGTAACCTTTTCAAAGAAATTTACAAAATTAAACACACAAGATCTACCTTTCAAAAAGCCAAACTATTGGGCATCAAGTCTAAAAGGTTCATGCGGTCAATTATAATATGCTCCATTACTTTGCAGATGCAGTGTGTAAGCCTGATAAGTCTATAAATAACAAACTAAGTTGTAAGGCCACCCTTTTGAAGGGGTGTCCCCACTAATCATCTATGACTTATATCACCTAAAAAAGACTGATTTTACAGTGTGTACCTAGGTTTAAGAATTCTTACTGGCCTTGTAGTTAGGGAATAGTATGCTAGAGGTTTATGTAACACAGTAGATCATATCTTTATTTTATTTACTTATTTTACATTTGTTGACTGGGATTGTCTGACTGGATTCATGTCTATTTTCAGCGGAGGCATCATATCTCATGTTTTCAAACAGAATTCATTGTGAAATAGGTTCAATGTAAACTGCAAGGATAAATGACGTAGACAAATGTAATGAAGCACTGATATTTTAAAGTGTGCTTTTCACAGGGGGTCAAGCACCACAGACCAAACTTATGGCATGCAGGGGGACAAGTACCTGCATAACAATGTCTCATATTATTTTTTTGTAAAGCATTAAGAATAATTCTCGTTGCAACCTATAGCATCATCTATGGAGGTAGACAAAAGCAGAAGAGTGAAGAAAGTTAGATGCAGTACTACTTCAAATACATATAACTAAGGTACACTATGAAAAATTAGGATCAAAACAATGAGGCATGATAAAAGATACAAAACGGTTAAATGTTCAGCTCAAAGCAAATCAGTGACCTACTTAATACTTTGCAAACAAAAATGTCACCACTCATACCCATTTTTTTGTCTTTTCCACAAAAATAAATGATTAAATTAATAAATAAAAATTAAAAAAAAATATCTGCACAATGTAACAGAAGAAGCATAGCATAAGCTGCTGGGCTGAATTCATGAAGGCACCTTTTTTGCTATTCAGCGAGCACCCCATGGTGCTGCATGGTCCACCAACACAAAGATGTGCAGCACCACTAAGGGTTGATCCTACAGCTGTGCTGAATGCTAAGAGGCATTCTGAGGGAGGGGCATATGCTAATTTAACAAGAAAGCACTTAGCTGTGTAGATCAGGATGGCCATCCCCCACCATGTCCCTGTAGCAAACACACCCAAAAGCACATGTTCAACCGCTGAACACAGAAGTGGTGAATGGGGGATACACTAGACACCAGGGAGTACTCCTGAAAGTGGTGTACTGGTAACAGCATTACTACAGAGCCCAAGAGTTGGGGAGATATACTAGGCACTAAAGAAACTCCATAAATGCTAAAAAGCACGGAACAGCGCAACAAGGATGGGGGAAACAATGGACATACTCTAAAGTACTGTAATGGCACCAACTATAGCACAGTGACTGGGGAAAAGAAGGGACCACTCGACCACTAACGAATGATGACATCAAATTATGGGGACTGGGGGATGGGGTGAACCACTGGAGAAAAGGGAGGTAGTGCTGTAACCACATAGACATCAGGGGGGTAGATGGGACACACTATGCCACAAGGGCCTAATACATATTTGCCATAATGTGGGTAAAGTATTACAGGATTGGCTGGAACCATGAAAGGGTAGATAGGGTAGAGACAGGTACAGGGACTGTGGTGTGTGCATATGTGATTTTGTGTGTGTGTTCATGTTTGTTCATTTGTATGTGTGTGAGACAGTGACTAAGGAGGTGCCACTGTCTACACGAGCAGCAGGTTATTACCATGATGTGCTGATCTGGCATAGTAACTGCAATTCAAAAAACATATCTAGCATGTTTCTAAATCGTAAATGGGAACATCACCCTGGAAGGCCTTTCTCGTACTGCTTGTGCTAGGAACTTTAAATTAATTCCTGAGGCTGTGATAAACAGCAGATGGAAAAGCTGCAATAGTTCATAAAAAGCCATCATATTCTGCAGAGAAACTGCAGAAACAGATTCAGGCAAGAAACTAGGTAGCAATCATTAAATAATCCTTTCTTTACAAGCAGCAGTCTTGAGCTGGAATAAAGGGAAGGAATAGAATTTTGTGATAGGTGAAACCTTGACCTTTAGGGGAGCTGTTGTAACACTGTTCTGCTATGCAATGTTCAAAGAAGCATAAACTGGATTAAACAAGATTGCTTGATTGTAGAGAATTTTCTGTTCAAGAAAGATAATATGTGCAGTTTCCAAACTAATAAGGGAGCAAAGGAGTCACAGTGGGAAATTTTGTCCAGCTTGTGATTAGATGAAGCATTTGCCTTTAGTAAAGTGATGCATATTTTTTGCTGCAATTATTACATCACTCACTGGATTTGGTATCCTTGTTCTTTTGTCTGTCCCATGCAAGATGGCAGCCTTTAGGGAGTAAAGTGACGTAAGTTCACAAGTATAAAACATTTTTAAAACCTACTGTATTTTTAACGGTCTAACTGGCAGATGTGTATTTGTAGGTAAATAATTTGTCTTTTCATTTTTATATATCCAACAAGCATATCTTTGTATTATGTCCATGTCATCACAGGAATCTATTAATATGGAGCAGTTTTAAATTATCCTTTATGGTTTTACAAGTTTAAGTAAAGATGATCAACAATGTGTAATTATAAATTATTAATTATGAAGTGTCAAGGACAAGTAAACATCCTGCACTTATGATACTTTAAACCTAGCTAATTCAGATTACATGACTACATTAAAAAAATATCCCTTTTCCACATGTAATAATATTTTTTCTTGGTTTTAGCAAGAAAGAACATGTTTACACTATGCTGTAAGAGCAAGATTTTCTTTCTTGGACTACGTGTTAATAATAATCCTAATGCCTGTTCTGCTTCTTGGCTACCTCATCATGGTAAGTAGGGGATCGCTAAGCAGGTAGAGAGAATGTAATATAAATTAAAAGCACTCCTGTATTGTGTTAACTGTCTTAATATGCTACACTAGGCATCTATGAATTTTATTTTAATCACATACTACTTGACATTTGAAGAAGCATTAGATTCTCATGCTACAGAAAAATAAGAAAGACTACACACCTTCAGCAGATTTAAATTCCAGCTGATAAGATCAGATGAGTGTTACTAACAAGAGATGACATTGCTAGTGTTCTATAGAAAAGTGGAATAAAAGTACTTCACTTGAGTATGGGGGAAGTAAAAGAAAAACATGACAGATCAGAAAGTAAACAACTTAAACGGTCTCTGGGTGCCTGTGTAGTACATACAGCATTAAGTTTTAATTATTCCCATTTGTGTTGTTGTTAGGGTCAGTAAATATAAATTTTTCTAGGAAAAATACTAGTAATTCCCAAAATACTTCCCAAATTTATGTTATAAAATTATTGGAAAATACGGGATTTTCATTTCATTCTTTGCATATTTACTACTTATAAAACTGTCATTCTGTTTTGTACCTAGAATCTGTTTTCATTTTGCATTTATGTAGATACAGTAGAAAATTATCGTGATAATTGCTATGATTAGAAATCACACTTAAAACTCATGGCTATAATTCTCAGATTTCATCTGAAGAAAATGAATTTTTTTTTTTTGAGAACATTAAATCAGTGCCACTGATTCTTGGAAGACATGTATTTTATGGTGTGACCTACCAAGAATACAGTAAAAAAATATTTGCAAAAAGCCAAATGAATATACTTATAGAAGTCAGGAGAATCAGACACCATTGAGTGGCAATAACTATAAAGCTGGGGAAATAAAAACCTTAGTCCGCCTAATAGTAACCAAAATGAAGTACAAAACCGTGCAGACGTACCTCGGAAGTTCTAATGTGCAGGGATTGTATGTTATCCTTAGCGAAAGAGAAGAAAATCAATAAGATTTATTCTCAGAAAATAGTACATCTGTGGCTGGCTTGGCTACTCATAGCATTTCTCCCTACCTCTGCATTCTATTGTCCTTGGCATGCTCCAAGAGATAACCTCAGACTATACAAGTCAAAAACTGTTTTTTTTTTGTGTTTTTTTTTGCAGGGGGCAAGTACTTCTGTGCTCCCCTGTACCCCTCACCCACTGCTACTTGTATATTCCAACTCAGAGATAGTGCAATACCAGAGAAAAAGCTTAATTCCCTCCTCTGTGTTGTAGAAGTCTCTGTCTACTATCGATCTGTTTCATTGACCAAATTGTGTCTGCAAAGCAGAAGTCAACTTGAAACACTTTAAAATGACAGCTGCCATATATATTTACATATATATACATGTTTTACCTATTTCCTTCCACTCCTTTCTTATACTGCACCAATTATACATACAGTCCTACCTCCTCTAGCACTCCCCTTATCAGCTTTTCTGAATCTTCTTTTTTTTTCTATTTCCATTTACAGTTGTCAGCTAATAAAAACACTGTGGGGCATCCCTATAGCAGTTCCCTACCAGCAAGCTGCATCTGCAAAAGTCTGTGGCCGGTTTACTTAAAGTACAGGAACATTACAGTGTATGTTAATGATTTAACCCTTCTATGATTGTAAATTTCATTAGAATGTATTCAGGGAGTGCACACTACTGGTAACCCCACCCCCACCAGAGATCTCTCTAAACCCAACACTTTCTAGTTTGGAATCATTGTTTTACTCACTCTTCTCCTTCCCCATACACTTGTCCACATTTCTCCCACTCCATACTCACTCCTGGCATAAGGTTTCTATTTCTCTAAGAATTCCTAGTCTACAAAATTGTCAGCTGCATGGATACTTTTCAAAATAGCTGGTAGTCTAAGTGACTGTTCCTTGCTGTGCAGTTATAGAACTTGGCTCTGAAGTTATTTCTGTTTTTGCCCTCCCCCTTTGTACCTCACTCCTTCTACTGCTGTCTTCTTCTGGATTTGCTGAACTCTCCTCAGTTATAAATATCCTTTCCTTCTAGCTGCTCTTCTGCTAGACCTTTCTTTTTACCTTGTTTTCTCTCTCATTAGAGAATTTGAATTGGCTTATTCCTAACCGTCCCCAAAAAGCAGCTTACCCCTGCCCTCTAATCTTTGAAATTTTACCATCAAAACAACCCCAAAATTGTATTACCTATAGCATACTAACTTTAAAAAGTGTAATACAAAAGGACATAATCTAAAGGCTTCACTTCCTATAAATTGAACCTATAAGCTAACAAAATTAAATGCATAAAGAACTGCCATAATACATACCTAACTGCTCTAAGGCAGACTAGAAAACCTTGGAATTTGCAATAGCCCCGCTCTGTTCACCCTCGCTATGCTCAGGCTCACTACGCTCCCCTTCTTGCCCCCAATTCCCACCTGCCCCCACTACCTCTACATTTCTACCTGATTAGCCACTCCCCCACCTACTAGCTCCTATCACCATTTGCTGTGATAATTATTCCTCACCCAAACCCTCTACCTACATCTCACCAGCACCTATTAACTTCCATCTGGCAGACTCCCACCCCCTTCCAATACAGTTACCTAACCACATTATCTTCTGGTACTGCAATTCAAGGTATAACAGTTTCTTATCTCTCAAGCCACATCCCAAACAATGTTGCACTGCTTTTTACTACCCATCCTATTATCCCCATACTTCCTTACCGTATATGAAAATCAGTCTCTCAAAGGACTTCAAATACTATCACCCAAGTTGTCAATCATCCCACCGTCAACCATACTTACAGTAACAGGATGGATCCAACATCTTCTTCTCATTTCCTACACATCAACTCTAGGAAAATTAGCACTAGAATCAAACTCTACCACAAACTTGTAGACAAATTCCTGAAGCTTATCTCCAAGCTAAGGCCTAGCCTATTACTTAGTGGAGATATATACCCCAACCCTGGCCCATCCACCTTAGACACATACTCCCCCTTTACCTGTAACCTTAGCAACAAACCTACAATTTCCAGGCCATCTAACTCTCTCCTAACCTGTCATCTTATTATTAGAAGCATTAATAACAAGGTACATGAACTGCATGCACTCCTTGCTGTTCACTCTTCTGAGATTCTCTGTCTATCAGAGACCTGGTTAAAACCTACCACTACAGACAATGAAGTACTACCTCCTGGGTATAACATACACAGGCTGGACCGTGCTTCCAGGAAAGAGGGTGGGGTAGCTATACTCTATAAATCAGAGCTGAATGCAACCACAGATGTAGTACAACCACCTCAGATTAACAACTTAGAGATTCTAACCACCAAACTGCAACTTAA
>NC_056748.1:662864593-662869132 GCF_019279795.1 Protopterus annectens
TGAGACTTATCCCAGTTTTTTCCAAGAATGTTTGTGTTAAAACTACTTTCAATTTAGATCCAGCAGTTGTGAATAGGGTACACATTCTTGATGGTAACCATGGGGTTCACAATGACAGCACCAGAATAAATGATTGTTTCTTAGCTCACTCTAGCAATGTCATCACCACTACACTCCACAGCCCTGTTTTTTTCTGAGGCTGAGACTGTTCCTTTAAAGAATATTCATGCTAAAACTGCTAATAAATAAGAATCAGTAGTTTTGGATAAGGAACTCATGCTTGATAATAACCATAGGGTCCAAAATGATAGCACCAGGATAAATAATTGCTATTTCTTGACACACGCTGACACAGTTTCAGTAGTGAACTCTAGAACACATGACGGTACTAGTTTCAGCAGAAATGAAATGACAAATCATCTACTTTCTCAGGGATTAACATAAAATAGAACCAACCATCAGCCTTCTAATGAAACAACACAGAATATAACTACTCAAACACATTCTCACCAAGCAAGTTCACTAAATAGAACTAATCTTCTGCATTCTCACCCAGTGGGTGTTACTTCAGTTCAACTGGGATTATCTTCCCCACATGATCATCCCATTCAAGACTCTGAGTCTGTTAACACTTACACATCTAAAACCACCTGTCCTCTTATTTCTCCAGTTAATGAGATTATGCATTTTCTTCATGAGCATGAATCTTTCAATCCATTCTTGTGTTCAAGTACTTCCCCATGTACTGTTTACACATCTGTTCCAAACATTAACAACATTTCAAAAGACTTGTCCGAATGTAAACCTTTAGTGTTTAAACTTGAAAGATTATTGATGGTGTTTAAAAGCATTAAATTAGATAATTTATATTTAGATGCTTGTTTGTCTTTACATATTGTTCCCAAGGGTCTACGTTTTTGTAAATTTCCAAATAGAACTGTATTCAACTCTCAGTTACACAGGGACCTCAGTAATTTATTCAATGACGCTGGTCTTTCCTCCCTTAAAATCATACAGAATGATAATTCCTTCAAGATGAATGATCTTAGATTAAAAATTGACTCACTTCACTTGTCCATTTTACAGCATCCACAGTTTCTATTTGTTAAGCCTATATATGACTCTATTTCAGCCAAATTATCCAGGCATGTGGCTACAGTTATTGCCAAAAAGAAATAAAAATTGGACAGAGACATTTCCCAATACAAAAACAACTCTGCTTATCCCATTAGATCCTTTTCTGAAAATTTTCAACCTCCAGTAGATAATTATTCTGTTGACCATTTTCACAGAGACCATTGTTCTCATCCCTCTAGGCATTACTCTAGTTCAGGTATGAACCTTTATCATTCTGTACCTCAAAATGTCCGTAATAACCAGAATTTCCCACTTACCTCCAAAAATCATACTAGGTCATTCAGAGACCATCACACCAGATCTAACTACCCCTCTCGTCCCTTTCATGAGATCAATAACAACCATTTGTTAAATCATAGAAGACAAGACACAAACCATGAAAGAAACTATCAGAAAAGTTACTTCCACCAGGGGCACTTCAGCAGATCTGTTTTCGACACCCCTCGAGACATTTCTTCAGACAACAGAAACAGAGTTAACCTCAGTGACATCAATTAATTTAACCCCACCACAAACCATTTTTCTTCTAACCATCTTTCTTTCCAGCATCACTCAACCCCTTACAACTCGATTCCTAACCAAGAATCTTCTTCTTTCACCACTTCCCTTCCCTTTCCCAACTCTTCCTTTTCCAACCCCTCCCCTACTTCTCCTGTTCCTGTTGTCTCTTCTATGACAGCCTGCAATCCTTTTTTAAATTCACACTCAACTACTTCTTCTGAACACAGAATCACAGCTCTTCCTTTTTTGTCTTTTGCTAACTTAGTACCAGTTTCCTCTTCTCCCAATGTGTTACCCGACTTTAATGGGTGTAGATCCAGACTCAGTTTTCAGGATGTCTCCTCTTTTTCCACCTCTGTCAATGTCTGCAGACACCTTCCTATTGTGTCTTCTCCTGCTCTTTCCTCCTTCAACTTGCGCCCTCCTGTCTCTTCACCCATTCCTTCCACCTCCTTTCATGTTTCTGTTCCATCCACCACTCCATTATTTCCTAGACAACCTTTTTTAGAAACTCCTCTTCCCTCTTCCACCCCAGACCCTCCTTTTCCCCTGCACCAAACAGCAATAGAAAAACAAAGACAATTTCCTCCAAAAGAAAATTCCTTAAAGAGAAGAGGTCTAGGGAAAACTGGGTGCCACATTCCACCCACACATATCATGACCAGGAGCAGTTTCAGATAAAAGTTCCTATATCACAGAATACTACTATTTCCAACCATCACTTCTTCAAAGTTGACACCAGCTCCACAGTATTTAATCTATCTGATAAGCCTTTGACAAAAGAACATATCAGTGTCTTGCTTAAGGGTCATTCTTTTGTACCAGCACAGATAGCAAACCTTCCAAATCTTCTTATGGATTTAAGGCTTTTTGCCAGAAAGTTAAACCTGCATGTTCTACTTAGTGATAATGAATCCAATAGTTCAGTGTCAAATTCTCAACAAGAAGATTCACAGTCTCCTTTGTCTCCTCTTATTACCAACATGGACAATGCCATTACAGGTAACAACATTTATGTAGACACTAATGCTTATTGTTCTGAAAGTGTTGTTAATCCTACTGGCAAGAAGATTAACTGTTCAATTTTATGCAAAAAAAGTTTGTTTAACCCTCCCCTACACAATACTATTTTAGCCTTCATTAGAGTTTGTGAAAATGATATAAGACATTTAATCGTCCAAATGTTATGATAAATGGTTTAACCTCTCTCAAAATAAAAATTGGCTCTGTTAGATTTAGTGAATGATGACTCTTTATGAATAATGAAGGCAGATAAAGGGACAGGTGTTGTTTTGATGCGTCAAGATGATTATATTACCAAGATTGAAGAAACTTTGTTTGATGATGACTTTTATGAACAAGTTATGTTACAAACAGTTACTGACAGTTTTACAGTCATTGATGAAACGCTTAAGGTTTTGGCCAAGAATCAGCACATTTCTTTTGAAGAATTTTCCTTCATGCACACTCCTCACCCTTGTCTTGGAAAACTTTTTGGTATACCCAAAATACACAAAAATAAACATAACCCCCCTTTCAGATTAATCATTTCAAACAATACAACCAAGACAGAAAGTATAGCCCAATATATTGATTTTGTTTTAAATCCCATAGCTCAAGCTAATCCATTCTATATTAAGGACTCTTGTGATTTTTTGAATAAGTTACATAAGGCCTCATTCACAGGTGCAAGCAAAACTTTAGTTACTCTTGATATAGTGGCTTTGTATACTAGCATTCCACATACAGAAGGTCTTAACTATGTTAAACATTTTTTACATAAGTTTGTTAAATTACCCAAATCTAGAAATGACACCTTGCATACCCTCATGTCCTTAGTTTTGGACAACAATTTTTTTTATTTTAATAACAACAGCTTTAAACAAGTTAGAGGAGTAGCCATGGGCACTAAGATGGCCCCAGCATTTGCAAACATTGTATTAAGTGAATGGGAATTGGACACGCTCATATACCTTCCCGGTTTTGAACTCACTGAACATTACTGTTGTTTTATTGACGACATCTTTTTTGTTTGGAAGGGATCCCACACTCAACTTCAGTTATTTGTTGAATCATTATCTGAAAGTATTGGTTTTCTTCAGTTTGTATTAGCAGGAAAAGGATCCACAGTTTCTTTTTTAGACACTACCCTATCCATCAATGAATCTACAGGAGATCTCTCTTCAAACATTTTTAGAAAAGAAACTTATAGGAATAGTTATTTACATTTCAATAGCCAACACCCATGGTTCATGAAGAAGAATGTAGTGAAGGGGCAGTTTGTAAGGTTGTCTAGATTAATTAGTCATGATTCAGATTTTGAAACAGAATGTGATTTTCTCTCATCTCTTTTTATACAGAAAAATTACCCAGCTAGTTTAGTTAATAATATCAGAAATTAAATTAAGCACAACAGATAATACACATTTAAACCTATTTTAAAATATGGTTTTACACCCAAACAGCAGTCTATTCATGACGACATTGATAACCGGTCCTGTAGCTTTGCTTTACCAATAGGCAGAGACATGCATAACATCAGGAATATTCTTAACAATAACTGAAGAATTTTACTCAGTGACAATACTATTAGAAATGTTATGAGCTCTTCTCCAAAATTCTCTTTCAAGAAAACTAAAACCTTCAAATCTTTATTTGAAGGAAGAGACAAACACTTTTTATTGTCACAGCACAGCCATATTAACAATTCCAAGGACATGTTTACTTGCGGAAGGTGTGTAGCTTGCAATCACATTCTTACTGGTGACAGTTTTTGTTTCCCTCATTGTAATGTGACAGTTAACTTCAAAAAAGCTTTTAACTGCAATAGCACCATGGTAGTGTATGCAGCTATTTGCATGTCTTGTTCTTGTTTTTACATAGAAACACAAAATGTGACAG